>NW_004085868.1:7839-81211 GCF_000220395.1 Ichthyophthirius multifiliis
TTTTTTAACTAAAATAAATAATGTATATAAGAATGTGATAAATAAAAGTTTCGAGATTCTAATGGAATTTGTTAACCATGTCCTTCTAATTGTTTAAATTGTAAATAATCTAATGAATGTACAAGATGTTTTTAGGGATTTTATTTATCTAATAGACTCTGCATTAAAGAAGTTGTTTGCTCTGGAAATACTTATTTTGAATAAAATTAATGTAAAACAGAATGTTCTAAAAAAAAATTTAAAAATTCGATGAATAATAGATGTGATCCTTGCCATGTTACATGCAAAAAATGCACAGAAGCAAATAAATGTTTAGAATGCGAATATGGACTTATTTTGAATGATGATGGTAAATGTATGTAATAAGTATAAGAAACATATGCTACTAGTAAGTTAATATTTAAAATATATCTCATAATTACTATATATACATTCATAGCGTGTATAATTTGCCATTTCTTAGATAATAGGTCAAAAAATTTAGGAAAAACAGAATGTAAACCCAAATAAGCAAAAACTTAAACAAAAAACGTAGAAAATCAGGTTGTGGTAGAAGATATAATAAGTAATGAAAACAAAAGGTAAAGTTCCAAATAAGAAATTCAAAAAGCAAATTAAATAAAATAAAAAAAATAAACAGTAAACGCAAAAAAGAATAATAAAAATGATATGAATTCAACAAAAAAAAAATATTTTACCAATTAAACTTAAATTAGTCCTGAAATAGATATGATTGGATATTAAAATTATAACAAATAATAAACTCAATAAAAAATTATGAATGATCAAAATGGTTCAACTGTTATAAAAGTTAATGAACCTAATAATTAAAGAAACAGTATAAATACACTTATCTAAATTAATATAAATCCTGATTATAATAATTATGACTAGAAAATATATTTTACAATTATTGCGAATGAATTTTTGGAAATGTATATGTTATAAGGCAATTCACCAAACTCTGTACTTAAAGTTCTACTATTGTATTTTAAATAATGCTTAATTATGCTAATTTGTTTTTATTAATTTATTTTTGGTTATTTTATAATGGGTATTTTAGTTTTGATGTGTATATTGATTAAAGGATGTTTGAAAAAAATTATTGAAAAATTAAATTTTTTAAACTGTAGTAGTTATATAGTTTCTAAATTGTTTTTTATAGTCATTTTTTTAATGTTCTTTATTTTGTTTATTTTTAAATAGTGTAAAATAATTAATAATAATAAAGATTATAAATGGTCTGTTTGTTATTTGTCAGCTTTTATAATTGATTTTATTTTTATTTAAAATATTATTTCTTTTTTAAATTATTGTTCAAGTGTAAGAAAAATAAAAGGAAATAATGATAAATTGTAGTATTTCTTAAATTATACTTTTGTTTAGTAAAATATCATAGATGAAATAAAAAAAAATAAAAAAAATTGATAATATTTATATTTATATATAATAATATTTATTTAATAAATTAAATAGAATATAGTAATTTTTTTTTATTTTTTATATTTATTTTTGTTTTATTTTGATTTATTTTTTATTATTTTGTTATTTTTTATTTTGTCTTTTTATTAAATTTTTATTTATTTATTTTTATATATTTAATATTATTAATTTTTAAAAATGTTTAATTATTTAGAGTTATTTTAATTTATTTTTATTATAATTTTAATTAAATATATATTATTTTTTATTTATAATAAATTTATATATATTAATTTTTAATTTTCTTTTAATAAATATAAATATATTTATATATAAATATAAATATTAATAAATATCTTTATTTATATATATATATATCTATTAATGTTTTTAGAAAATTATTTTTATTTTATTTTTAAAAATATAATTATTTATCTATATTTTTATTAATTTTTTTTTATTTATTTAATGTAAATCAGTGCATATAGAATGCATCTATTAAATTAAATTTACTATAAAAAAAACTTTTTATAAAAGAATATTAATCTTTTTAAAAATCATTAAATAAAATTTTGAATAAAAATAAATTTCAAGATATTTTAAAATAAAATAATATTTAAATAAATTATATAAATTAATATATAATAATTTATATTATTAATATTTTTAATTGCCTATTAATAAAATAAAAAGCTTTTTATAATTATATATAAAAAAAATATTATAAATTATAATATAAAAATAATAATAGATTTTAATCAAGTTAATTATAATGTAAAAAAATAAAATAATTAAATATAAAAATAATGTATACAAAAGATAAATTTATAAAAGAAGATTTTAGTGAAAATATTAAAGTATGTTGTTTAAAAGTTAAAACAAAACAAATATATGAAATAAATTAAAAATTAAAATCTTATTTATTTCAACGCCAAAGTTTTAAAAGGGTACTTCCTTTAAACAATGAGCATAAATTAATATGTTTAGACTAAAATTTAAAATTGGAAAAAAAAGAAATAGACTGGCCGAAAAATTTATTAGATTTTTTATCTGAAAACTCAGACATAGAAATATTAGAAAAAGAACTCACTTTAAAATTTGATGATTTTACCATTAATGAAATATTAGAAAAAATAATACCTCTTGAATTCGGAATTCCATCAGGATTTGAAACTATAGGTCATATAGCTCATTTTAATTTAAAACCAAATGTAAAAAATAAAAATATTAAAATTTTTTTCTTTTTTTATTTTTTAGAAAAAAAAAAAAAAAAAAAGTAATTTCCTTACAAATATTTAATCGGATAAGTTTTAATCGAAAAAATAAAATCAATAAAAACAGTAGTAAATAAATTAGAAAAACTTCATAATATATATCGAACTCCAGAATTAGAAATTCTTGCAGGCAACCCAAATTTAGAAACCAAAGTAAATGAAGGAAAATGTATTTTTACTTTAAATTTCGAAAAAGTATATTGGTGTAGTCGATTAATAACTGAAAGAGACAGAGTTCTTTAAAATTTCAAGCCAAATTAAACTATTTTAGATTTATTTTGTGGTGTAGGACCTTTAGCAATAAGGTTATTTTTTTAGAAAGCTAAAAAATAATTTATATATATATATATATAATTAGAGCAGCAAAAATAGGTTGTAATGTAATTTGTAATGATTTAAATCCTTTTTGTTATGATTATTTGTTAATAAATCGTAAAAATAATCATGTAGAAGATAGAACTTTATGTTTTAATAATGATGCAAGAAAAATAGTTGATTTATTATTAGGAAAAGAGAAGTTAAAATACCCTGAATAATTTTGGCATTTCGATCATATTTATATGAATTTACCTGTTTTAAATATTGAGTTTTTTGACGTTTTCAAAGGATTACTAATAAAGGGAGATAAGAATATTTGGAATGAAAATAATTTGCCGTTTATTCATGCTACAGGGTTCGTAAATGAAACAGAAGGAGAAGATTGTTTAAATTTAGTGGAAAAAAGAATATAGAAAAAACTGAGGTTTTTTAAAAAAGAAAATATTCAGCATTTTAATGTCATTAAAAATGTCACTGCGTCAAAATTAATGTTTTGTATTTCATTTTAGCTTTCCATAGAAGATGCAAAAGATTAACCTGATGAAAATTATATATATATGTAACCAGAAAGGGAGGATGAAAGTCTTCCTTTAAAAGTAAGTAATTTTGGAGATATTATTAAGAAAAAATTAAATTGTAAAATTGAATTAAATAATTATAAATGTATTATTAATATTTTTTTTTTAAATTCTTTTTTAATTTATTAAATAGTTTTATTATATGTATATTTTAATACTAAAATTTTAATTTTATATTTTAGTTTATTGATAGTTTATAACTTTTTTTATTATTTTCAATGTAATTGAATGTTTATTTTATATATAAACTTTTATTATTTCTTATAATATTTTATTCTGAATTAATTATTTTTTTAATTTTATTATTGTTAGTATATTTTATTTTAGATTTTTTTCTTAAATACGCTATCTATTAAATACATTCAAAATATTAAATTATAAACTTTTATATTTATAATAATCACAGACTTTATTTTTTTATTAAATATTTTATCGCTATATTTTTTTAATTAAGTATTTTAAATAAATATATCTATTTATTATAAAAATGTGTTCGTTAATTGATCTTTATACTTATCTTTTTATTAATTTTAGATATATTTTACTTTATCTTGAAACAATTTTTTATTTTTACTATTAATTAATAACTTTGTATTTTTGGCATTATTAAAGTTTTTAAATTCTAATTTATCTTAGCAGGATTAATTATTTTATATTATTTGCATAAAATTCGTTTCTCTTCATAATTATATCATATTTATTTTTATTATATTATAGAAAATAAATTATTTTATTTTATTTAAATTTAATAATATTTATGCTATATATAATATTTGATTTTTTATCTTTTTATAAAAATATAAAAATCCTAAAAGTATAAAATATTTATATAATTATATAATTATATTATATAAATTCTAATCTATATATTTTTTTTTAACAGTTCTTTTAAATTAATATAATATATTAATTAAATTTACTTTAAATTTAAATTATTTATGTTTAGTTGATTTTGCTTTAAATATAAGTTTTTATATATTTTTATTAAAAAAGGGAAAATATTATTAAAATTTTATTTATTCAAATATATGAATAAAAAAATAAAATAAGAAATTTCAAACAAAAAATAAAATAAAATTTCAAAAACTATTAAAGCAATTAATATAAGTATAATAATAAAAAAAAAAATTAATTTCCCTAATAAAAAAAAAAAATTATAAAAAATTAGTAAATGGGTTGCTTAAATACAAATAATAAAATAAAGGCTACAAGTGAAAAACAAACATCAAATTAAAATTCAGTAAAATAAGCAGCAAGAAGAAATTCATTAGAATATCATAAAACACATTCAGTCCATGATGTAATTTCGGCAAAAGATAATGCTTCTAAAAGGAATAAGAATTAAAAATATAAGAATGACATTAATAGGGATATATGATTATTTAAAAAAAAAAAATTAAAATATATAAAATAAATAAAAATCGAAAATATTTATTTTAGGATGTAATTTATATTATATTTAAAAAAATATTTTATATAAATAGTTTATAAATTGAAAGGTTATATATATATATATATATATATATATAAAAGTAAAATGATTATTTTAAAATCAAAAAAACTTAAATTAAATTTATATAATATAATAATTTTAAAAATTATGCATTTTTTTGATAATTAAATTTATATTATTATTTATATTTTTTTTCAAAAAAATAAAAAAAATATTTTGGTTAAATTATTTTATTAAAAATATAATTTATTTAATAAATATATTTTTATATATTTTATTTATTTCTTTTATTTTTTACATATTATTGATGTCTCTGAAAAAATTTAATTCTACATATTATAATTATTATTATTATATACATATTTTATTTTACATTAATAATATAAAATTAATGTTTTCTTTTTTATTTAACTAAAAAATAAAAAAAATTATTTAAAGTTAACAAAAAATTTTTTTAAAAAAAAGATTTTTTTTTATATTAAATTTCTATATATAAATTTATAAGAATGATTATCTACTTCTTTTTATTTGAAAATCATTATAACAAAAAAGCACGGAATTTATTTTCTATAATTAATAAAAAAAATTATTGATATAAATTATTATATATATATTAGATATTATTTTAAAGAAAAAATAAATTAATAGTTGACTTAATAAAGAAAAAATCCTTTTCTTTTCTCTTATAAGAAATATTAATATATTTTCATTCTTTATTTTAATAATTCATTCTTATCAGCTAAATTAAAATTTACGGCATTTCATGATTTCCAATTTAATAATAATATAATTATTAAATAAATGATTGATTTATGTTTAAGACAATTAAATTATTACAATTTATATAAATTTATTTTTTCTTTTTTACATTTTAATTATTTTCTAAATTCTCTAATTATTATAATTAATACAGAAGTGAATCCCGAAAATTTAAATTATGTTTTTTTTATTTATAATTTCAAGTCTTCCGATTCAAAACTTGAGTCAGTCTGCTTTTTATAAGTAAATTGTTAACATTATTTTTAAATTATATAAAATAAATTCTTGTGTATTAATATTTATTCCCTTATATTCTTTTTTCTACTTTAATCTGTTTATTTGCTTGTCTTATTTAAAATTTTGCTATTGTAGATTTATTTCCTGTTTCTTCGAAATTATTCGCTTTTCTGTTTCCAAAAATATAGCCTGTATTTAAAAAACGGCAAAATATAGACGCAAATAATATATACATATATATATATATATATATATATATATATATATATATATATATATATATATATATATGTTTTAATCAAGAGATACACTTTAAAATAAACTTGAAAGTAGTATGTGACTTTTATATTTATTTCTTTAATCTACCGTCATCATTTAAAAAAAGTCCATTTTCACATTTCAATTATTTATTATTAGCTGCTTTTGTGCATTTTTACTTGTAATATAGTAAGAATCGAATCTATTATTTGCCAAATTATTAAATTTTCTTTAAGAAAATTCTGTTTTACATTAATTTTGTTCAAAATAAGTATTCTCAGAGCAAATAACTTCTTTAATTCAGAGTCCCTAAAAACATTCTGTACATTCATTAAATTATTTACAATTTAAACAATTAGAAGGACATGGTTAACAAATTCTATTAGAATCTGGAAAAGTATATTAATCGCATTCTTATATACATTATTTATTTTAGTTTAAAAAATAATTCTATGCACAAGATTAGCATTTGTCCTTTTCTATGCATGTCTTACAATTTAAGTCACATAATTCACATTTCGAAGTACCAAATATCTACCTTCAACATAAGAATTACATGTATTAGAATTTAAACAATAAATAAACGAAGAATTGCATAATTGGTAAATTTTATTTACATCTAGATATTATTTATTATCAAATTTATAAAAAAAATTATTAGTTTATAAAAGAACTTAAGGATTATTGCATGTAACACATTAATTGTTAACTATACCGTTTTCACAGGTTTCATAATTATTATCACGTTTTTCACAAAACCACTCTTTGTGTTTTATGCTATTCTACATTACATGCTTTACACAAAACGGCATTTAAAAAAGTAAGGCAAGCCGTGTTACAATATTAATGTGAGCTTAAAATTCTCCATATTAATTTTATTAACAAAAAAATACATTTTCGGTCTTAAGAGAGAAACATAATAGGTAAATATTTCGTACACTTGTCTTTTAGGATTTCACCTTAGCTTATTGTCTAATAGTTCGCGTCTTAATTTTCACATATTTTACTAGCAGTATTTAAATATCATTGCTTACTATAAGATGTAAAAGTAGAATGATTATCATCACAGTTTTACAACTAGCAGATCAAGGCGAACAATATTTAGTAATATAATTTAAATACTTATAGAACATGAAGTTTATTAGTACATGATATATTACTCGGATAACATTTTTTCGTAGGTTCCGTATATTCGTTTCGTTATAAGTTAGGCAAGTATTTTTCGAAATTTCGCAATAAGCAGAACCCTAAATGAAGGCAATTTAATTATAATAGTATTTAAATAATAATTACTATTCCTAGCATCAATACATGACTAGTGTTTCATGATTAGTGTTTTAATTATAAAATTTTAGACAAAAAAAAACATAAAAAGTAAATATATAATCTATAAAATTGCGTTCGTAAGTTTTACAATTAATATAACAAAGTTTAAATTTATTGAACTATTTTTATAATAATCTTAATTTACATATAGTGCAATTAGTTTTATTAATGCATAATATAAATTTTTTCATACATATTTTATCGTTAATATTTTCCTTAAAAGTACTTTTAGGGCATGTTGCACATATATTGCCTTTAAAAATCTCATTACTTTTACATTAAACGTATTATAGACAACTGATTATATACTCAGAATCTTTACAAATAACTCTTTCAATTGAATATAAATATTAATAATTATCACCATCCTCTGTCATGGCTTGTCTTTGAAAAAATACTTTCGGAACCTATGATCAGTTATAGGAAGTGTTTAATATTTTATATTCTTAATCTATCTTTTTAACCACTGGAACTCTATTTAAAGTTGAATCATATACAATATTTCCATAAATAATAAAAATACTATAAGACAAATATCATAATAACTTCTAAATACAATCGTTAAACTATCTGGCATCATTAATATTTTGCTAAAAGTAAACAAATCGTAAAATTCCCAAGGCAGATAATTCAATATACTAGACACATAATGCTTAGATGAGTATAGTTCTATAGTTCCACTCTCACATACTCGTTAATATTACTTCCAGAATAGGTAAATTAATTTAAATTTACATAGTTATAATCCGCTCTTGTACATCTAATAAGGGCAATATTATCATCAATTGCTAAAAACCGCTTATATTCATGAATAGCAAACATAGTATCACTTCGTATCTCTTCTCCCTTTATAAATTATAATATTGAAATTGTCTTCTTTGAAAACAATAACATTGGTTCTGTTACAAAATCCTGATAAATATAGTTCTTGAAATTGGAACTTAGTTACAAATATCAAAAAAAAAGGAATTGGATAAAATACTAAATAATTATAACTTATTATTGATCTGCAATCTGTCAAAATATAAATTGATTTTTTATTTATTAAGTTAATCGGATAAATAATCATTTATTTGAGTGAGCATTATGTATTTAAATAAAATTTAATTTATAATAATAGTAATAATAGTTGATATTCTTCAAGATTAGTATAACTATTATGTTTGATTATAAGGAAATGAAAAACCATAATTAATATATTTATGTGAAATATATAAATGTATTTTTTAAATTAAAAAAATAATAAAATTAGTGGAAACAATAATTTTTACTTTTTTATTTTTAAAAAAAAAATATTAAAATAATGAATAAAAAATAAATAATAAATTTTTATACAAATTTAATTAAAATAATTTTCAATATATTTATAATTTATATTAGTAATTCTATATTATTATTTAATAAATAATTATATTTGAAAAAAAAAAAAAAAATTAAAAAATAATTCCAATAATTATTATAAATATATAAATAGTATATTTTATTATTTATATAAGCAATGCAATAGTAAATATAATTTTATTTTTATCAATTAATTTTAAATTTATATTATAAATATGTTTTTATTTAATTTTATTTTTCTTATTTAAAAGAAAAAATAATATAAAAATTATAATTAATAATTATATATATATTATATAAAATTATTTTGCTTCAATATTAAATATATAAAAATATATAGAAATATAATATATATATATAATTTTACACATTTAACTATATATATTTATTTAAACTATTTTTTTTTTTTTCTATAATTTATTAAGAAACGTTTCTATAAAAAAATTTATTTATTTATTATATGAATTATAATATTTAGATTCATTTAATAATTTAGTTATATGAAAAAATTAAATAAATTAATTAGATTAAATTTATATAATTTACTAATTTAATTTTTATTATTAATTTTATATTAATTTAGTTTTATTTTTTAGAAACTTTACTTTTATACTATCATAATTATTTTTTTTATATAGAAAAATTAAAAACATCAGAATTTTTACGAATAATAAATAATTATATATATAAAAAGATATTCAACTAATTATTTTCATTCAAAATATTTAGTTCTTTTATAATTTATATTAGATTTGTTAATGACTCCTTATTTATATTTTAAATAAAAATAAGGTTCTTTATTAGAATTTAGAATATAAATAAAAATAACCTAATTTTTTTTATTTGGCACAAATGATTGAATATAAACTATATATTTTTTTTTTATTTTATTAATGCTATAGCATTTAATAATTTTTATTTATATGGGTAAGAAGATTAAGAAATTAATTAAGATTACAAATGATTAGAATTTAAAATATAAACCTAAGTTTTAAATTTGAATAAAGGAATTGTTATATTGTAGGTTGTTTGCATCTTGCGTATTTAAAAACTAAAATTCTAATTTTAATATAAAATTATTTTTAGAAAGCTATCAAAATCATAAAAAATAATAATTTATTTTTGAAAATTAAAAATATTGTTTGAAACATTATAATAGATTTTTTTTTTTTTTTTTGAAAAACTCTAAAAAGAGTTGAAATTTATTTTTTTAATTAATTTTTTGAAAGTAAATGGTGTATTAAATAAATATTATTTTTAAAAAATTTATATTTGAAATAATATATATTTATCTTATCAATTTTATATATGTATTTTTTTTCAAGTTAAGTTATATATTAAATTTTATAGAAATTTAGTATAAATTAATTATAAAAAAAGGGTTAAAAAATATATTTCCTTTATAAAATTAATTCTTCTTTTTTATGAATGAATAAATACATAAAACAATATTTTTAAAAAATCATATTTTAACTTTGGTTTTTAAGTTAGAGTTTATAAAAAGAACTATTAAAAGAAATAATAGAAATAAAGATATTAAAATTAATAAAGAAAATCTAAAAGAATAATTTAAATATTTTTTAAAAAAATTAGATTATAAATAAGGAACAATTTAGAAAATAATTCAAAAATAATCAAAAAAAATTATAATTGAGAAAAGTAAATAAAAGTTAAAATTTTTTTTCAAAAAATAAAACGAAATAAATAATAGGAAAGACAAATATAAAAGTTATATAAAATAATAATAAATAAACAATAATCTATTTAAATTTTAAAATTTATAGACGTATTTTGATTAAAATATCATATTTTTTCTATTATTATATGCTTTAATATAAATAAAAATAAAAATATTTAATATATTTATATATTTAATATATTTAAAAATAATTTTTTTTTAATTGAAACTAATTTCTAAAAAAATAAAATAATCAATTGAAATTAATAAAATTATAATTTTTAATATTACTTTTACTTTAATTATTTAATAAATAGAAAATTTAATCTTTATATCAAATATATTTTTTATATATATATATACATAAAAAATAATTAATATATAATAATAATAAAGCAAGTTTATATTAAAAAAAGTAAAAATTATATAATTTATTAATATTTATATATATTAATAAAAAAAAAAAAAAACTTAAAAACAAATGAGTACAGAAATGTCAATAGTTGTATAAAAAAAATTCTAGTAAGCAAATCCTCCCTTAATCCAAAACGAATATACTACTCGAGCCTAAGATACCTAAAATATAAACTAAAGTCAAAAATAATCCTAAAATCCATAAACATAATCTCGAAATCCACAAAGCAAATCTGAAAATAACAAAAACTTTATCCTTTATAAGAATACATAAGCCGAGGGAATTTTCGAAGAAATACAATATTTAAAAAAGTGTCATTTTATATTTGAAATTCTAATCTACTTATTATCTGGTGGAATTTTTTTTCTTTTATTTAAATGGAATACTAATTGGAAAAAAGTCATTTTATATAAAGTATGCTAAAATATAGAAGATGCGACACATGTATACATTATAGGACCAGCTAAAAGTTTACATATAGAAGAAATCAAAGAAAAAAATGTAGAAGATAAATTAATAAAGACATTCAGTTTTAGATATTTTAGATTTAAAGCATAAAATAACATATTTATTCCATTATGCGATTAAGTATGCGAATATACAAATAATAATCTATTAAAGAAATTCAGTGAAGGCTTGAATACATCTCAAATAAAAACTTCAAGTTAAAAAAATGGACTAAATGAAAGTAAAATACCTGAACCAAGTTATTTTGCTATATTTTTAGATTAGATATTGACTCCATTTTATCTTTTTTAGATTTTTTCTGTAATTTTATGGTATTTTGAAAAATATAATATATATGCAAGTGTAATTTTGATTTCAGCAACTTTTTCTTTAATTATCGAATTATTCTAAACGAAATAAAATATTCGAAAAATTGTAAAATTAAGCGAAAATCAAAAAATTTAAATTAAGGTTTTAAGAAATAATGTCTAAACAATTGTTTCTTCTGAAAATTTGACTTTTGGTGATGTATGTTTTTTGGAAACTAATAGTATAATTCCTTGCGATTTTGCAGTTATTGGAGGTTCAGCAATTGTAAGTGAAGCCATGTTGACAGGTGAAAGTATTCCAGTAATTAAAACTTTAATGGAAAACAGTGATGAGCTTTTTTAGGAAAATAAATAGTCTATAATATATTCAGGCAGTCGTATTTTATAATTAGATTAACTTAAATGTATTGTAATTAGAACATCATTTGATACTCTAAAAGGCAATTTATTAAGAAGTATAATGTTCCCATTGAAGCCTAATTAATTTTCATTCTAAAAGTAATCAATGAAATTCATCATTATATTAGGTTTTAATGCACTCATAGCTTTTTTAATCACAATACCTAAATTTATTGAACTTTTAGACTAATAAGCTATATTACCTGTAGATGTTGTTATTAGAATTTTAGATCTGATCACAATTTCTGTTCCACCAGCTTTACCGACTTGTTTGGCTTTTGGAGTATCTTTTTCTTTAAGAAGATTAAAAAAATAAAATATATTCTGTATAAATCCTCCTAAAATAAATGCTTGTGGAAAAGTGAAAACAGTCTGTTTTGATAAGACAGGCACTTTAACAGAAGAAGGCCTTTCTTTCAAAAGAATTATTTGTTATGAAAAAAAAGAATTAAAGGAAATCGAGGCTTTAAATCTGATAGAAATGGGTAATTATATTCACAGGATTATTATTTCTGCATGCCATACTATAGAAAATTTCAATAATGAATTAATTGGAGATCCTTTAGATATTGAAATGTTTAAATATTCAGGATTTTATATAGCCGAAAGTGGATAAAATGGATAAATTTTGGTCGAGAAAAATACTTAAAAGCTAAAAATTTAAATTTTAAAAAGATTTCAATTTTTAGCAGAACTTCAAAAAGCAAGTGTAATAGCAGAATTTGAAGGGAATAAATATATTTTTAGTAAAGGATCTCCAGAAAAAATAGTTTAATAATGTAAATAAGAGTCTATTCCTCATAATTATAAGGAAGTACTAGAATAATATACACTTTCAGGTTACAGAGTGATTGGAATTTCCTTTTCAGAAATTTAAAATTTTTAAGAAGGAGAAAAGCGAGATTATTACGAAAAAAATCATGTTTTTGCTGGTTTTTTGATTTTTGAGAATGAATTAAAAGATGTGACAAAATATCATATAAATCTTTTGAATTCATAAAATATAAGGAGTATAATGGTCACAGGTGATAATCCTTTGACTGCAACTTATGTAGCTAAGTAATGCGATATCATCGAATTCGAATAATAAAGTAATATTTTGGAATATTTGAATAATGAGTGTATTTTGAACAATAAAAAATTTGAAATAGAAAAAAAATTAGATTAGTTAGATGGAAAATAATTAACTGTTACAGGAACCTTCTTCAAATAATATATCGAAGACAATTTTAATTTAAGGCGTTTCATCTTGAAAAATACAAAAGTTTATGCCAGAATGACTCCTGATTAAAAATAAAATTTAATAAGTTTTATTTAATAGGAAAATGAAAATGTGCATACATTCACAGGAATGTGTGGAGACGGTGCAAATGACTGTGGAGCTTTAAAAGAGGCAGATATGGGGATTTCTCTTTCAAATACAGATACATCTATAGCCGCTCCTTTCACTTCCAAAGTGTAAAATATTGCTTGTGTACATCGTCTTTTAAGAGAAGGAAGGGCTTCTTTGTAAACTTCTTTTGAATGTTTTAAATATATGGCCTTATATAGTATTATTTAATGTTTTACTACAACTATTTTGTATTATTAGTAAAGCTTTCCTGCTGATAAATAATTTTTGATGTGGGATTTATTTATTATTTTGCCTTTATCTTTTCTTTTAGGAATGGGAAAACCATCCTAAAAATTAAAAAAATAAACTCCTACTTGTGAGCTTATTTCAGCTGAAGTAATTATCTCGATTATTGGTTAAAGTGCTATTTAATTAGGTGTTTAGCTTTTTACTATAGGAATTTTAGTAAAATAATCTTGGTATATGAATACCTTAGATATTAATAAAGATTCTGACGGAGAAATTAATTATGATAATTTAAGTGGTTGTTATGATTCTACAGCTTTATATTGGGTAACTAATTTCTAATATATTTTTATGGTTATAGCTTATTCAATTGATTCTAAGCATAAAAAGAAATTTTATACAAATTTTCCTTTCTTTGTTTTCTTAGTCTTTATTATTGGATTTTCCCTCTTTATAATATTTTAAGATTTTGATGGTTTTACTGAATTTTTCGAAATTGTTTATGTGGTCAAAAATGATAAAGGAGATTTATAATCAGAAATGCCTTATAGTTTTAGGTGGATTATTTTGGGAATTATACTTGTTAATTTATTTATTAATATAGTATTTGAATCTTTACTTTTGCCAGTTTTTGTTAAATTATTTAATAGAAATAATTCTGTTAAAAAATAATAAGTAATTAATGATTAATTAGATTAAGAAATTAAAGTTTGATGTTTTATTTTTATTATTATATTTTAAAAAAAGTATTTAAAAAACATTTATATATATATATGAATATATATATATATATATATATATATATATATATATATATAATATATTATATAATATTATATATTGGGTAAAAGATGAATGTATAAAATTTAATTCTTTTATAGATTCTTATAAAATAAATATGTTAAAATTTTATTTTTATTTTAGAATTTTTAACTTTATTCTAAAATTAAAAATAAAATAAATTAATTAAATATTTTTTTATAAAAAAAAATTTGGTTATTTTTTTTATTTTTTAACGGTATATTTAACTTTTATTTTTTAGTAAAATAAAATAATTAACGAAATTTTAATTATTATTTTTTTTAAGAAAAAAAAACAATAATTAATAAATAAATAATAAGTATTTATTTTCAAATTAATCTAAGAGTGTTTAATTTTTTACTTTTTAAACTATAAATTTACTTTATTTTAAATTTTATTAATTATTATAAAAAAATAAAATTTAATATATTGTTTTTTATTCAAAAAAAAAATAAAATGAATCATTAAAAATATTTAATTCAGAAAAAATTAAGTTTAGATTCTTAAAAAGTAAACCTAAAATCTAAAATTTTCTCTTTGTTTTTACAAAAAAATAAAAAAATAGAATGAGTTTCATAATAATTAATAATATAGAAATACTTAGGATTCTCTTTATAATTAAAACAATATTAATTTTAAAAGTACTTTAACTACTCAAATAAATAAATTTAACAGATAATAAATGTAATTATAACGTCCTAAGTCTGTCAAAAGTATACTTCCTAGTAATTAAATAGTAATTAATGATAAGGTATATAATAAAAAAAAAAAAAAAAAAATATTTTATTTAAGGAATAACTTCAATAAATAAATTTTTAATAAAAATAAAAATTAAATGAGTTAGAAGAATAAAATATATAATTAAAAACAAGATGTATTAATTTACAAGTATTTTTCTTCTTTTTTTTTTTTGATAAATAAAAATATTTAACTAAATATATTATCATTTTTTTAAAAATAATAAAAAAATAATAAAGAAAGAAATTGATAGATTAGAAAAAATAATAAGTGAAACAGACCAGAAAAAAATATATTCGAATTGCATCAAAGAAGTGTTTTTTATAGAAAAACAAAATTTTAATAAAAATAAACCTATTAGTTATATATATATATATATAAACATAATTCTTTTTATTAATATATGTAAAAAAAAATACAATTAACAAAAAAAAATTAGAACTTTTTAAAAATTTAATTAAAAAAACAATTGAAAATTAAAGAAAATGAACTTATTTAAATAAAAATTGAAATAGAAAATTTCAAAAGATAAACAAATACTACAAAATAATAAGAATTATAAATTTAAGTCGACGTTTTAACTTAAGAATGTAAAAGATTGCTTAATTTATAAGAAAAAGAAAAATAAACTTCCTAAAAAAATGTAAAAGTAGAATTAGATTAAGTCATTAAAGATAACATATATATGGCTGAATTTATTTAAAATTTATAAAAAGAATTTATATAATATAAAGTAATTTTTAATCATTTAAAAAAAAAAATATATATAATAAAACATAAGGTTAAAGTAAATGAATATAAAACATAAATTGATAAAATATAAAAATAATTGATTTTATAATAAAATACTAATTTATAATTAGATGATGAACTAAGAAAATAAAAAAATCAAATAATTATTTTTAATTAAGGAAAAAAAGCAAATATTTAAAGTAATGAATTAATGGAGTTGACATAAAAACTTAAACTAGATTTGGAAAAAATTACTAAAGAAAATAGTAAACTGGCTACACTATTAAATGAAAAAAATGATAAAATAAATGAATAATTAGATACAATTTAAAAAAACAATGAAAAATTTCAAGTTTATTTTATATATTATTTAAAAAAATAAAAAAATAAAAAGTAAGAATAATAAAAAAATGAAAATGAAAAAAATGCAATAAAAAAATAGTTTATATATGATTAATATAAATTGATAAATTTATAGGATAAATATAAATAGTTATAATAATAATTTGAAGATTTATAATAATAATCTTCAATAAAAGATATTAAATAAAAATATGAAAATAAATCTTTCCAATATAATTCTATAAAATAAATCTAAATTAATAAATAAATTGAACAAGTAAACTTATATGATATTGATTTTATAGCTAAAAATATTAAACATAACTTAATTAAAAAAAGAATTTAGTTTAAAGATATAGATAATTATTTAATATAAAATTATAATTAGTTATCTATTAATGAATTACAAATAATATTACAATAGTAAATATTAATTTTAATTTATATAAAATTATTTTTTTTTAAAAAAAAAAGATTTCCTTTTAACGTAAATAACAATTATGAAGCATTATTAATAGCTAGATATTTAGTAGAAGATAATAAAGAAAATTAAATTAAATTTAATGTAAATTTATAAAATTAAACAAATATAATAAAATCTATTTTTAAAAAATTGATTGGAAAATATGAATTATTAGATTTATAATAATAATTAAAAATACAAGAAGAAATTTCAAATGTAAAAACATTATATAAATATTTTTATTTTTTATAATAATAATAAATAAAAGATTTTTACTTAACAATATTTAAATATTTTACAATTTTTTAAAAATAATTATAATAAATGCCTTGATGATAATTTATGTACATTATATATATTTTAGAAATGTATAATAGATTTAAATATAATATTATCTTAAAAATAATATGATTATGTAATGTAAAAAATATTTGATGAATCCAATAATATTGAAATTATTTATATTAATGATTTATTAAATTTTTTTAATATGAAATATTTTTCTGTTTACAAAGAAAAGCAACTTAAATAAATAAATGAAAATAAAATAAAAAATTGAGATCAGAAAAAAAAAAAAATACAATTATTTATTTTTACTAATTAAATAAAAAAAAAATTTGAAAATAAAATATAAAAACATAAATTATAATATATTATACATATAAAATCTTTTTAAAAAAATAATTAAAAAAAAAAACAAACAAAATCCAAAAAATATACAAACAAAGTAAATAAAAAAAACAATTTAAATACATAAAAAAAAATGTCGACAAAATAATATATCCAACTACTTTCCGAAAAAGACAACTAACTAAAAATAATAGGTTTATAAAAACTCGAAAAAGTCGTAGATTCTAACTGGGCTGAATTAGCTGAGCATTTAACTGACATGTAAAAAAAAAAAAAAAACATAAAAAAATTTAAAAAATAAAGCGAAAACCTTTATGATGATTTAAATTTCCCTAGACGAGATTTAGCTTATTCCTTAGCTTCAAAAGTATACTTTTGTCTTGAAGAATACGAAGAATCATTAAACCTAGCATTAGAATCTGGTTCCTATTTCCAAATAACCGAAAAATCATAATATGTGGAAGTGCTAGTCTCTACCTGTATCGAAAAATACATTGAACACCGCAAATCAGGCCAAGATTCAAAACTAAACGAAAAATATACAGAAATTGTTGAAAAAATGTTCACTAAATGTATCCGAGAATAAGAATATAGACATGCTTTGGGAATAGCAGTTGAAAGTTAACGTTGTGATAAAATAAAATAAATCTTAGAAGAAGCGGAAGAAACTAAAAGAGGTGATTTAGTGAATTATTTATATGAAGTATGTACTCGTTAAATATCAAATAAATTACATAGAAATCAAATTCTTAGACTTTTGATTTCTTTTTACTAATCCAAATTAGCATTTTAAGGTTTATAAAATGAAGAATATGTCAATCTTTCCCTATGTTATCACAAATTAGGTTTATTTGAAGAATTCGCGTAACTTTTGCATTCTCTTTTATAAAAAAATGTACCTTTAGCCTTTTAACTAGCCGTAGAAATATCAGACAACCAAAACTATGGTTTTGTAAAAAAAGTCATTGAAACCCTTCCTGTGTAAAATGAAGCAGTCGATCCCCAAAACGATAACAGAAGTACCCTTATAGAGATTCTTTAAGGAAAAACTTAAAATAAAATAAATTTCGAAGTCCTCAAATACCTCAATAAATCTGATCCTGCCCTCATAAAATAAATCCTCACAGCCGTAGATACTAAAAAATAGGTTGCGCATACTGCAGTGGCTTTATGCAATGCTATTTTATCCGCCGGAACTGCCGATTAGAAGTTCCTAAGTGAAAATCTCGAATGGGCTTAAAAAAGTTAACTTTGGGCCCGATTTTCGTAAGTGGCATCTTTAGGTATGATATATTCTACATGTTAAGAAGACCCCAAAAAAATCTTCAAAGACTTCCTCCCGGGAAATACTAATCCTCCTAATTTTTATTCTAATGGAGGTTCTTTATATGGAATTGGATTAATGGATGTGGGTAAAAAAACACCAGAATTAATTAAATATTTCACTGAAATTATTAAAAACCCATAACATAATAATTAAGAAGCTATAGTGCATGGAGCTTGCTTAGCTATTGGTTTAAGCGGATTAGCATCAGAAGATGAATGCAAATATTATATATATATATATATATTAATAAATTAATATATATATATTTATAGAATTATTCGAATAATTGAAAGACGTTATGTTAATAAATAATGCCGTAACAGGTGAATCGGCTGCATTAGCAATTGGTTTAATAATGGCTGGTACAAATAATGAAAATGCAATTACTGAATTACTTAAATTCGGTCAAGATACTTAGCATGAGAAAATAATAAGGGCTCTAGGAGTAGCTTTGGCTTTGATTTCATTTGGATAAGAATAAAACGCTGATACCCTTATTGAATAATAACTTTAAGAAAAAGACTTCATTTTAAGATATGGAGGGGCACTTACTTTAGGTTTAGCATATGCTGGAACTGCAAATAATAAAGCGATTCGTCAACTCCTTCATTATGCAGTAGATGATGTTGCAGATGATGTTAGAAGAGCAGCTGTTATTGGTTTAGGATTTGTAATGTTTAACTCATATGAATAAATTACTTAAGTAATGAGTTTATTAGCAATGAGTTATAATCCACATGTTAGATACGGAACTGCCATTGCTTTAGGTATTGCATGCGCAGGAACTGGATTTTAGGAGGCTTTAGATATGATAGAACCTATGCTAACTGATTCTACTGATTTTGTTAGATAAGGAGCCATGATTGGAACTGCCCTTATATTGTAATAATGTAATGTTAAATAAGAACCAAAACTTGATAAATTTAAGAAAACTTTATAGATTGTCTATACAAAAAAACATGAGGATATTTTATGTAAATTAGGTGCAGTACTTTCTATGGGAATACTAGAGGCAGGAGGAAGAAATTAAGTTGCTAGATTAGGATCTTAGTATATATAAATATATATATATATATATATATATATATATATTATATTAAAAACAGATCCGGTTTTCCTAAATTGGCAAGTTGTGTTGGAATGGTTGTTTTTACTAATTTTTGGTATTGGTTCCCTTATGTAAATTTCTTAAGTTTATGTCTTAGTTCTTCTACACTTGTTGGAATTGATTAAACATTAAGAATTCCTACAGAATTTTCTTATAAAATAAATTGCAAGAAAAGTTTATTTGATTACCCTGAAAATATTAAACCTGATGATGGAAAAAATAAAAAAGAAGTTGAAGTTGTTTAATTATCTACTACTGTAAAAGTTAAAACAAGAGCAACAAATAAAGGTTATTTATATATATATATATATATGCATATATTTATTTATATTTTAAAATTTTAAATTAACTAGAAAAAGATAATAAAATTGAAGAAGAATTACCATAATAATAAAAATAAGATGATAAAAAAGAAGAAATTAAAGAAGAAGAACCCACTTTTTATATTTAACAAAATCCAGGTAGAGTATTAGAAAAATAGTAAAAGCATATCGAGTTTATTTAAGATCATAGATATTAACCTATACTTAAAGATAGAAAATTCGGTATTATTTTCTTGAATGATACTTAATAAGAATAAGAAAAAAAATATTTAGGAGAATAGAAAAAATAAGAGCAACCTCAAGTTTAACCTTAACCTTAACCTACTTAAAATGATGATATATAACCTCCAGAAGATTTTATTTATGATGAATCTGCTTAATTACTTTAATGATATTATCAATAAAATAATTGATAAATATATATATTATTATTTTTTATATGAAAATTAATTTTTTATTTTTATTATTTTTTTATAATATTTTAAAGATAACAAAAATAAATAATAATTATAAAATATTTATTTTTATGATAATATATTTTTTTTTTAATAAAATTAAAATATTTTTTCCCTATTTTATTCAAAAATAAAATTGTTAAAAAAAATCACAATTTTACAATCTAAATATTAAAAAAACTTATAATTTTGAGTTTATAAATATTAATATTCTTTATATTATATGAACTTAATATAATGAATGATATTCATATTAATTTTCATTAATAAAATATTTTGATATTCTTTATTTTTTTTATAAAAATAATTTATTAAAAATAAAAAACCTTAAGGAAAAAAAAAAAAAAAATATATATATATGAAAATCATAAAATATAAATAAATAATTAATATAAACAAAATAAAAAAATAAAAGAAAGAAAAAAATAAATAAAAAGCAAATGAATATTAAATCATTTGAGGTTAACTTTTTTTTAAAAATTAGATTTAAACAAAAAAAAAAATTCAAAATAAAAATATTATTATTTCACAAAAAAATATATCAAAAAAAAAATTAGAATTCATAATCTTTAATATATTCAAAAATAAAAAAAGGCATAAATTTACGCATAGCATGCATTTGATGTTTGCAGAGACTAAGTATATAAATATGAAGATTGTAGATAAACAGGTACTCCAATAAATAGAAATCCATAAGAATGTAGATCATAAGCAAAATAAGTAGTTGATTGCTTTAATGAAGGGTACATTATATATTTATATATTTATTTATTTAAATTTAAAATAATAAAAAAATAATTAATTCAAAAGTTCAAAAGTTGAACCAGTATGCTTAGGTTCACTTAATGATGCAAGAGAATGTATGTTTAAAAGTGATGGAAATTTATATAATTGTAAAGTTTGGATTAATTAATTTGTTTTTTGTTAAAAATTCCCTGAATAATTTACAGAATTCCTTTCTAATTCAACAGATTAATAACTTTAAGCAAAAAAATTCGATTTTGTTAAATTTAGAGGAAAATCAGATAAATATAGTTGAAAAAAAAAAATATATTAGTTAAAATAAATGGAAAAAAAAAAAAATTAAATAAAAAGATATTTTTATTTATTATAATAATATTTATTTTTTAAAATTCGAATTTAATAATTTATTTTATTTTATAAACTTTATAAAAGGATATATAAACAATATAGTTTTATTATAGTAAATATGTTTTTATCATTTTATTTAATTTATTTAATTTATTTAATTTTTTTTTATTTTAATTTTATCAAATTTAAATTAAATATCAGAAATCTTATTTATTTATATTAATTATAAATAATAAAAAGTATTTTTTAAAAAATATTTAATATTTATATTAATAATAAATGTATTAAAAAATAATATAAATAAGAGAATCATATATTATTTTATTAACTATAATAAACATAAGGATTATTTATCAATTAAAGCTTATATTATAATATTAAAAATATATATTTTAAAATATTAAAAATAATAATATATTTTTATTTTAAAATATTATTATTGAATTTTATTATTGTTTCATTGATTTATAAAACTATTAGTTTAACATAAAAATATTTTAATATTTTTAATTTTTATTAATATAAATTGATAATACAAATAAATAAATAGCAATCTATTTATAAGAAATATATTGTCTTTTATTTTCATATTTATATATTTATATAAAATATTATAATGAAATTTTTAATTATATATATTAATTTTTATTTTATTTTGTAATATAAAAAAAAATAATAAATAAATTATATTATAAAAAGATAACAATATTTTAATATATTTTTTATTAAAAATTTTAATTTATTACAATTAAAATTAAAAATATAATAATTAATATAAGAAAAATAAAATGTTATAATAAATTATAAAAAATATTAATTTTTATTATAAATATATTTTAGATATTGATAAATTATTATTAATTTCTTAAGAATTTTAAATATTAAAAATATATTATATTGGAATATACATATTTATTATAATATTTAATATTGTTATTTTTATTATTTTTGTCATATTAATATTATATTTAAAATTATTTACAATTATTATTATTATTATTATTATTATTATTATTATTATTATTATTATTATTATTTATAATAATAATTATAATATTATTATTAATAATAATAATAATAATATTTTTATAATATATAAATATTTAGTATGTATTTTATTTTTAAATATATATATATATATATAAACACATATATATATAAATATACATTCAAACTCAAATATTAGAATTTTTTATTTTCTAAATCTATTTACAAATAAATTTGTTTATATACCTTAAATTACCAATTATATCTATTAGAAAAAAACTATCATATCTTTAAATAATAAAAATATATTAATATTTATATATTTAAATAATTATATTTATATTTTTATATAATTTTTATTAGTATATTTAATTAATTAACCTTTCTGTTTCTTCATCAATTAATTTTTTTTATATTTGCACCAAAATTTTTAATTAAAAATGTTAAATTATTAAGCATTTATTTAATATTAATACAAAAATCATAATCTATTAATAATAAATTTAATAATTATATTTAAATAAATAATAATACTAAAACTAATTAAATTTAACATTCCACATTTAAACTATCCTGGAGGTAAAAATAATGTCCCTACTTTACTTTTAAAATCAAACTAAATATTAGAATCTTTACATTTATCAAAGAATTCTATCCACTCATAATGAACAATCCCTAAATGAAAAACAAGCGGAATATAAATATAACTATTAACTATTTCCTATTATTAATTATTATTTTTCTAAAATTTAGTATTTAAATCTTATTACACAATTTACTTATTATTAAAAAAATAATCGTATAGAAAATAGGAACTACAAAATTAGTCCAAGTAACAATTCATTCCAATAATTTCAAAAAGCACTTATTAATTTCCTTTATTTTTTTCTTTATTATTTCCTAATTTTTTTTCATTAAATACAATCAAATCTAACCTACAATACCCATAAACATTATTTTTATATAATTCAAATCCTATTTTATCACACAAGATTTTAGAATTTAAATTTTAGATTAATTTTTGAGGATATGACACTCCTACACAACATTAATTTTTTATTTAAATTTTATCAAAAGATGCTATAAATTAAACATTTTTTCCACTTGGTTCTATAAAAAACATTAATGAGCAAGCTCCATTTAATTTTTATTTTGGCTTTGCTTCAATTATACATCCTACTTATTCTATTTAATCTAAATATTCTTAATAATTTATAAATAAATTGTTCATATATGGTTTTAATTTTAATGGTAAAATCTTTTAATAAAATTTATGGGAAAATATATATATATATATATATATAAATATATATATATATATATAAATAAAATTTACATCAGCTATTATTTTTTTAATTTTTTAAATTCTTTTTTCATTTAATATTTTTTATGGATTATTTCTTAATTTAGTAAAATATTTTATTGATTTTATTTTAAAAGTGGCCAAACCTCTACTATTAATTTCACCATTTAATTTAATATACCATGTAGTGATTTGCATATTTTAAATAATGCCAAGACATAGTTTTTATATCAAATCTTGTTCGTTATATATATTTTCTTCGCCTAAAGGTATAGGAAAATCTAGTTTTTTAAATAGCTACCTTTAATTTTCTATAAGATTATATTTTTATACATTATCTATATTTCCGCATAAGAGAGGGATATTTAGTTCTATTGCAAGCAATTTATCTTCTTAATTTGGAATTCCAGGTACTAAATAAGAAGTAGTATTTTTAATTATTTATCTTATTTTTTTTAAAGCTAAAGGAGAATATAAAAGTAGTTTTGTTAATGATAAATTTTAGGAAAATGTTTCAGAGTTTTCTGGAAATATAAAATGAATTCGATCAATAAAAGCACTGTTTTCGATAATTGCACATATTTTATAATAATATTTTATAAATTATATTTCTTATTTTTTTGGTAAAATATAAATTAAATTCACCTTTTTTAAAAAATTATAATTTTTAAATATTAAAAATATTTTATATATTTTTTTTACATTTTTATCTTTTAAATTAAATATTCTTAAAATTTATGAATTTTGTCTCTCTTATATGTTAGAAATAGTAATTCTTTAAAATTTCTAATAATATATATATATATATATATATATATATATATTTATATTTATATTTGATTTTTTACATTTAAAGAAAAACTATTAATATGAATTTCAAATCGTTTTTGTTCTTTAATTGTAATCCAATTTTATTCAAATTCTTTTTAAATTTAATCATGTTTTTGTTTTTTTTTGACAATAAGTTTTTTTCTTTAAATTCTCATATTATAGTATCTCATCCAAAATAAACATAATTTTTATTATTTGATAATATTTAATATCTTTAAAAATATTAGAAAATATTATAAAATAATATACTTTTTATTGCAATCTTAATTTAATTTTTTTCGAAATACACATTCTTAAAAACATATTAATTTTCACATGAGCCATACTAGCTGTCATCAATTGATTTTTGAAATATTTCTAATCTTAAATGAGTTTTAAAACTAACTAATTACTTACTAGACATTCTACAATATCATCAATATAAGTTTTTGTTAAATCTTAACTTATTTTTACCAATTTTACTATATCAATTTAGGCTTTATCGATTTTATATTATACACAAATATTTTATAAACTTTACAAATTTTATAAAATTCTTCCCCAATTAAATCCAAAGTTAATTTTTAATGTTTAATAAGCATCAGAAAACTAGTTAATTTTTCCGTCTTAAATTTCTATATTTAATTAATTACTGCTTAAATGCAATTATTTTATTTGAATTTAATCTTGATTTAATTTAGACAACTTATGGATAATATCTGGATTTTCGTTCAATATTAGTCCATCTAATACTTTATTTTCTTTTGAAATAGATGCAATTTAGATAATTTCAGATGTATTTTTTAGTGAAATATTGCTATTATTATTATTGATATTTTGAATCAAACTTATATCTTTTTAGTCTTCCGCAGTTAAAAAAAAATCATTTTTCTTAACATTATCTTATGCTTATTAATTTATTATTGACATATTATTTAATAAATTCGATTAATTATTAATACTTAAATCTAATTTATATTTTCTTTAATCTTCTTCTTCATTTTTTTAAAAAATAAATTTCTAGTTTTTATTTAAACTATGATTTAACCTAATTTCATATTTTTTTTTTTTTTTTAATTTTAAAAAAATATTTTTTTAATTTTTTAAAAAAAAGAATATACTCCATTTTTTATGTTCTTATTATAGGAAAATCATTTTAAAAAGCAGAATTTACATTCATATCTTTCGAAATAATACCTTTATTTATTAATTCGAAAATTCCTATAGATAGATCGCTTTATTTTATTTCTTGCTTATAAAAAGGATTGTCTCTTATATGTTTCGGCAATATTATTGGTTATGAAAGTCTAGTATATTTTATTGGTTTTATCAAATTAATTTTTTTCTTTTAAGTTTTCATTTAACTTAATATACTAATATTTTAATTTATATTATTTTATGTATTATTTGATTATAATTAAGTAGACTTTTTTTAATATATATTAATATATATATATATATATATATTTTTATTTATTTTACGAAATTTAAAAATAATTATGAATTTTGTATATCATTGCAATTATTTAAACTCAATTAATGGTTTTGAGTATGACTTAATTTAATTTTACAATTTCCTTATTTATTTTTATTTATTTTTTATTATTTATTTGGAATTTCTAATGCTTATGTTTTTTCGGAAATAGATGAATGTAAACTCCTTTTTTATGGTTTTTCTAATGTTTCTTATGATATTTTATTTTAATTTAATTATTCTTAGTTTTTAAATAATTTGGTTGCTATATTATTTATATTCGTCATATCTATATTAGAATTTATTTATGGATATATTTATGATATTAAATCATTCTAAAAATTATATTAAATATATTTTTTTTTGAAAATTTGAATATTTTTTTACTTCTTATGTTAATTTATTTTTTAAATTTTCAGAAAGGTTGCTTGTTTTATAACTTAAAGATTGCATTAGTATACTAAGTTATTAATTTTAATCGTTATTTATTAAAGAAAAATCACGCGTTTTTTTATTTTGGGCCATAATTCTTGAAGATTTTATTAGTAATTTTATTTCCATTTGTATTTTTTTTATTTCTTTTATTTAGTGTTAATCATGTTCTGATTATGAGTTTTACATTTTTAATTTGTATATCAAGTATTTTATATTTATTTTTATTTAATTATTAATTGTTTTATTTATTTTGATTGTTTGTAATAATAAAAATAATTTACATTAATTAAGAAATATATTATAAAATTACTAAAAACTATATAAGAATATAGTTATAAATTAATATAAAATTATAAAAAAAAATAATAAAAAAAAATGATAATAATTTTTAAAAATAAATAAAAAAAATAATTAAAAATATATTGTGAATTTAAGTAAATTAAATGTTTAAGAAATAAAGAATAATTTTAAATAAAATATATATAAAAATTTAATACTTAATATCGAAAACTTTATTATTTATTAAAATTTTTTTTTTAAAAAAAATTAATTTTAATAATGTTTTATCATATAAAAAATTAAAAATATTAATAAAATTACTATATATTATATATATATATATAAATATATATTTATATATATATTTATATATATTTATATAAATTTATATAAATTTATATTTTTATGTTTTTATTTTTTTTTTTTAAAAAAAAAATTTTAATTTTAAATATATTTAAATAATTTTATTTTTTACCAAATTTTTCTCTACTAATAAGAAGTTTTTTATTTTCTTTAAACATCATTTGCAATTATAAATGTTTATTTTTAATAACATTGTTAAAAAAACTAATCTATATAGAAATTCTTTATAAAAATAAACTATATTATATTTTAAAAAATGGTTTAATATATAATATAATTATTAAACCTTTTTTAAATTTATAAACTATTCTTTTTTTTGCTAATATTTATAAATGCAATATTCTAATTTAATTAAATTTTTTATTATAAATTGTAATACTATTTTAATAATTAATATTTTTTAATATTTATTAATTTATAATTATATAATTTTTAAAAAGTTTAAGTTTTTTCTATATTAATAAAAATATTTTATAAATGAATAAAATATTTTATATATTAAATATAAATATTATTAAATTTATAATATATATATTTTTAAAATTAAATTATAATAATAATTATTATTATAATTATTATTATCATTATAATAATTATTAATAATACATATTATACATTTATATTTATAATTTATTTCATTTATTTCTATTTTTATATTTATAATTTTAATTATATTATAAATATTTTTTTTATATATATTTTATTGTATTTTTGTTATATATATATTTATCATTATTAACATTTTAGATAAAAAATATTTATTAAAAATGTAATATACCATTTTTTTTATAGCTTTTTAAAAGTTTTAATACAAAAATCAATATAAGTATTTTTCTAAAGTTAAACTTTTTTGTTTTATAATTAATATAATTTATTTTTTAGAAAATATAATTTTAATATAAATATATATTTAAACATAACTTTTGTTTTTAAAATTAGATAATATTTTATATATTTTTTGTTTTGTTTTACCAAATAATTAATTATGAATGAAATTTAATAACTTTATTCTTAAATTCAGATTATTAATTATTTCAATTAAAAACAAATCAAATTATTATTAATTTAATGAGAAAAAAGTTTTATAATAATAATAAATAAAAAAGCAATTAATATTTAATATTTATGTAAATATAAGTATTTTTTTAAAGATATATTATATTATTTATTAAATTTTTTAAAATCATGAATTAAAATAATGCAATAATAGATAATTGGTCTTATTATTAAACAAACTAAAAATATTTTTTATAATTAAAAAACTTAATAAAAATATAATAGAAAATAATAATATATATAAAATTAATAAATAATATTTAAATATTTAATTTTTTATTATAATTGAATAATTATTAAAATTTTATTTAAATAAAATATTTTTTTTCTATATTTCATTGATAAACAATATAATATATATATATATATATATATATATATATATATATATATATATATCAAGCTAATATTATATATGATTTTTACATTAATATAAAATAAGTTTTATTATAAAATAGCAATTTTTATATTCATAAATATATTATATTTATTTTTTAATTTTATAAAAGAAATATTCATAAAAAAATTTAACTTATAAACACTAACCCACAATTTATATAAAAAAAAAGTTTATAAAAGAATTAATTATATTTATTTATGTATATCTTATAATATATTATTTTTAAAATTTTCAATAATACAAACATAAAAAAAATAAAAATATGAAATCCTTAAAATCATTATTCTTATTAGCAACTCTCATATTATTAATAAAAGCTGATAACTTCGCTGTTCTTGTTGCAGGCTCAAACGGTTATTGGAATTATCGTCACTAATCTGACTTATGTCACTCCTATTAAATATTAATTAGTCGTGGCTATAAAGCTAAAAATATAATAACATTTTCGTATAATGATGTTGCTAAAGATAGTGAGAATCCCTTCCCTAATCAACTTTTTAATAAACCTACCTACAAAAAACCTGGTGTAGATATAAACAAAGGCTGTGTAATTGATTATGAAGGAGATGATGTAAAACCTGAAAACTATTTATCTGTTATATAAGGAAATAGTACAGCTGTTAAAGGAATTGGTAGTGGTCGTGTTTTAACTAGTGGTGAAAACGATTATGTCTTTTTAACTTTCTTCGATCATGGAGCCCCTGGATTGATAGCTTTCCCAAACAATGATTTATACGCTTCTGATTTATTGAAAGCCTTTAAAAAAATGCACTCAAAAAAAATGTATAAGTAATTAGTTTATTACTTAGAAGCCTGTGAATCAGGATCTATGTTCCATGATTTACCTAAGGACTTAAATATTTACGGAGTTACAGCTGCAAATGAATCTGAATCTTCTTATGCTACATATTGTGATAGTGATGCTTATGTAAATGGAAAAGACCTTGGTACTTGCTTAGGTGATTTGTTTTCGGTTAAATGGATGGAAGATACATAAAATAATAAAAGTGAAAAATATACTCTATAATAATAATTCGTTAAGGTAAAAAAATAAACTAACGAGTCTCATGTTATGTAATATGGAGATTTAAGTTGGTCTGCAAAAACTCCTATTAGTACATTTTTGGGACACTACAAGAAAACAGAAGAATAATCTTATTTTGGAAGTTTCATTAGAAATAAACTACTTTAATTTTAAGATATTTTCGGAAAAAATGATAATGAATCTAATATTTCCTCAAAAAATATTGAATCTAGATAAGTTAAATTATAGTATTTGATTAATAAATATAAAAAAAACCCTACTGATTAAAATTTCAGTAATCTTAATGTTGAATTATAGTCTATTAAATACTTTAATGATAGATTTATTGAATTAAAAAATAAAACTAAGCTAAGTGGAGAACACTATGTAGGTACTAATTTCGATTGCTATAAAAAGATAGTAGAGATTTTCAAGTAAAAATGTGGAGTTATGCCAGAAGGAACATATGGAAATTATAGATATCTTTATGAATTATGTGCAGTAAATGATGAAAAATATAGTGCCGATGTTGTTGAGAAAATGTGTTGATTTTTTTCTTTTTATTATAAAAGAAAAATATAATATATTTAATTATATTTTTTTTATATTTTTTTTTTTTTTTAAATATTAATTTTTTTAATTAATTAATTATTTATTTATATTTTTTATTTTGCTTATATACTATTATATCAAATAAAATAATATTTATTTATATTATAAAAATTAATTTAAATCATTTATTGTATTATAAATAAAAATAAATGCTATAAATATATATATATATATATATATATTAAATAATTTATGTTTTAATAACAATAATAAAAAAAAACAATTTACTATTAATATTTTATTTGTAAGTTAAGATTTATATATATTTTTATTTAAAAAAAAAGGCAAATTTTATAAAGTTAAAATAAGCATACAATAAGAAATTATTTAAGTTATTTATTAATTAAAAATAGAAAAAATTTTAATCTAAATGAATAATGCATATTTTTATCTAACAAATTAATCTAATTTTCAATAATCAAATATTATCGAATGTTTTTTTATTTATAAAATAAAATTAGAAGTTTTATTTTTTTTGTAATTTTAATATATATAAATAAATATATTTACATTTTTTTATTTTTTTATTAGAATAAAATATTAAAAATATATAATAAAATAAAATAAAAATTATAATAAAAATGTCATCAAAAGATGATTATAAAAAAAAATTTACATAAATAATTAAAAACCGAAAAGACTTTAAAAAAAAAAAAGAAGATTTAAAATAATAAGTAATAAAAGAGGCTTAAGAAATAACATCAAAGAAAAAACAAACGCCGTAAAAGATAAAATATATTAAAAAAAAAAAATATTATAAAATTTTTAATATTTATATTTATATGTACATATATATATTTATATGATAAATAAATATAAATATATATTTATATTTTATTTATTTTAAGGAATATTACTTAAGGCTTAATTGAAGCATGTACAGAAATAATGAATACAAATCTTTAATAAAATGAAGATTATGCGCAAAAAGTTAGCAGTTTAATAGTAATATAAAATAAATAAAAAAATATAATCTTATAAATAATAATTAAAGTTAATTAAAGAATTAATGGATTTATCGCTAACACCAGTATTATAATATGTATCAATAATATTTTTAGAATACATGAAAAAAACAATAATATAACACAAAGACGATGAAATATATGGATATACCTATTTTTCATAAAATCCAAGTAAAAAATATACAACTTTTTATATATATATATATATAAAAATATATATATATATTTATATATATATATAATTATTTATAAATATTTTTAAATATTTATTAATATTTATACATTTATTTATATACATATATAATTAGATGAAGAACAAAAAAAATATGGATCTTTTATTTTATAAACAATGTAGGAATGTTTATTTGTTTGGACATCTTGGTTTCATAAGAATAGTAATTAAACAAAAACGAAATTTTTTTTAGCTTACTAGGATTGTTTAAATTCTGGAGTATTGTTTCCCGATTTTGAAAGTTTTACTTAATTTCAATAAAAAGATATTCTAAATCACGATGGAAAAGATGGAATTAACTTATTAATATATATGGAAGAGTTAATAGACATGTAGTTATAATTAAATTAAAGTAAAGAGTATCTGTAATAAGTTATTGAATTATAAGAATCATAATTAGATTAAGAAAATTTTAAAAAATGTCATGTTTTTTATTCTGAATATGAAAAAACTGTATAAGCAATTAATTTCGATAGCCTTTTTTAAGAAGATAAATAGGCTTTTTAAAATGATTATGAATTTGTTAAAAAAGGTTTAGCATTAATGGAAGAATTTTCACAAAAGAAAATAAAATATACAGATTTTTGTTAAAAAATAGGAAATCTTTTAAAAGGATAAAATTCTTTTATTAAAAGTTAGAATGATTTATTAAAGAGTAATTTAGAAAAAAAGGTAAAAATAAATAAAATTTGGAATAAGAATAATTAGAAAATTAAAAAATGAAAATAAAATAAATTTATAAAAATTATAAGAAGAAATTTAAAATTTGAATAAAGAAAAAGAAATATTGGAAAAAAATTAAGAAATAGAAAAATAAAATTTATTAAAACAAAAATAAAATGTTTAAATAGAAAAAGATAATTTAATAAAGGAAAAAGAAAATTTATTAAAACAATAATAAGAAACTAATTCTAAATATGAAAATTTATAAAAACAACATGAAAATTTATAACATTAATTAAATGAAACACTTAAAAAATAAGAAAAAAATAATAATTTATAGTCATCAAATATATTATAAAAAGAACTTTAAATATAATAAGAAAAAAGTAATGAAAAACTTAATTAAATTTAATAAGAAAACGAAAAATTAAAATAACAAATTTTAAATTATAAAAAAGAATCCGAAAATTAAAAAAAGGAACTTGAAAATTAAAAAAAGAAATTGAAAATTAAAAAAAGGAAATTGAAAATTCCAAAAAAGATGAAAATTTAAAAAAAATACTGAATAAATGTAATAAAGAGAAGAAATTTTAAAAAAGAAATTGAAAATTTAAAAAAAACAATGAAAAAATATAAAAAGACACTGATTTTTAGAAAAAAAAATTGAGGAAATTTCTTAAGAAAAAGATTTTTTATAAAAAGACCTTGAAAATTATAAAAAAAATACTGAATTTATATAAAAAAAAGAACTCGAAAATAAATAAAAAGAACTCGAAAATAAATAAAAGGAATTCGAAAATAAATAAAAGGAATTCGAAAACAAATAAAAGGAACTCGAAAATAAATAAAAGGAACTCGATAATAAATAAAAGGAACTCGAAATCTAAAAAATTGAAAACGAAAACTAAAAAATCGAAAACGAAAATAAAAAAAAAGAAATTGAAATTTAAAAATAAACAATGGATGATTTTTTAAAAAAAAACCTTGAAAATAATACAAATGAAAAATAAAATTTTTAAAATCTTTAAAATGAAATTTTACAAAATGAAAAAAATTAAGAAAATATTATTCTAAATCAAAAAATAGAAAATTTAAATTAAAAAATAGAAAATTTAAATTAAAAAAATAAAAATTTAATAGAATTCAATAAAAGTTTAAACGAAAAAATAGAAAATTTAAATAAATCATATAATTAAGAACTTCAAAAGAACAAACAATTGGAATTAGAAATATTCGAAAAAAACAAAATTGATGAAAATAAAAATTTATAATAAAAAAAAATATCCGATTTAGAAAATATAGATAAAATATAAGAAAATCATCATAACATTCTTGAAAATTCACAAGATCTTCAATAAATAACAAAACTACAAGAAGAAAACACTGCCTTAAAATCAAAAATCTTAAAACTGGAAAAAAAACTCCAAAATTATAAATAAAAAGACCTCTTATAAGAATAAAATATTCAATAATTTTAAGAAAATCTCGAAAGTTAACAAAAAATAATACTCGATCAACAAAATAAGATTCAAAATATCTAAAATAGCCAAAACTAGTAATAAATACTTGAAAATTTACAAAAAACAATCGAAAATACTCACTCATTAGACCAAAAGCTAAACAAAATAATAGAAAAGAAAAAAGAAAAAGAGAGTTATTTTTTTTCCCAATATAAAAAAAACGAAGAAAATAATTTCGTTTCATAATTTTAATCGCCTTTAAAAAGTGATAAAAAATCGAAACTTTCTTAAATTTTAAAAAATTCATAAAAAAATAGTTTTTATGAATAAAATCCTTTAAAATACATTTTTTTACCTAGAAAATATGAATAAATAGATAATATATAAAACAATATACAAACTAACAAAAAAAAAAATGAAGAAAAATTAAATAAAGAACTTCTTTTTCCTTTTAATTCACCAAAATAATACTATGATGAAAAAAAAAAACTCAAAAATAAATCATATTAAGAAAAAAAAAACTCAAAAAAAATATTTTTTTAAAAAAAATACTTCCAATAACTTAATTTGTTTGATAAAAATTCATTTAAAATATCCAATTTGAAATTCCAAACAATTTTAGAATAAACCGAGTTCCTTTAAATTTCATAAATTACATATTTTGATGTTATACCTTCTTCTTAAAAATGCATTATTAAAATAGGATTATATATAAATCCTGAAAACTCCATTTTTTTATAATAAAATGATAACTGTTTAAACGCACAAATACATATAGAAAATCTCCTTGAAATTTCATCTATATAAATCTGGAAAGAGCCTGAAAATACAGACTCTTTTTAAATCTAAAAAGGCTAAAATTAACATATATTTTCCTTTACAATTTCCATAAATGAAATTCCTTTCTAAATACCATTTATTACTTTAAACATAACTGATACAGCCTTGTAAATGTATTTCCCTTTGCCTTGTTTATTAACCAAATTTGTGGAAATGGAAAATGTTTAAAATGAATATTTTTTTAAAGAATTATGGTATGAATTTTCTAAAAATAATCACTTTTTACTTAAAACAAATACTTATGAGTTAAATTTAAGTGTTTGTGAAAATCCGGATTAAATGATAGAATATTTCCCTTTATTAATTCATTTAAATAAACTTAAAGCTAGAAATTATGAATCAAATATAGGAGATTTTAAATTGGGAGGAAAAATATATTTAAGGCAGTTTAGTGTTGAAATGTTAATTAAAATTGTATTTAAACCAGAAAAATAAATTGAATTTTAAATAGCATCTAAAAATGAATATATAGCAGATTATTTTACATAGAATTTAATATATTTATTTACGAATTAATGAAAATAAAATTTTTAAATTTTATTGTATTTTTTATTATATATATAAATTATATAGATTTTATTAATAAAATCATTTTTTTTTTAAACTTTCTAATAATAGTTTTGTATTACCTTCTTGTAATTCTTAGTTTTACAAATCTTAGACTAAAATATAAAAAATGTTATATAATAATATAAAAAGAATGTAAATAAATATATATTTATATTTATATATATATATATTATTTATTTTACATATAAAATATATTTTATTTTATTATTATTTACTTATTTCATTAAAAATATTTAACTCATTATATATTTTATTATTATTATATAAGAAATTTATAATTTTCTAATTTTTATCATAATCTATAACATATTAAACAAGTTCTTCATCTTCATATAAATCATAAATATTTTATTTTTAATCTTTACTTTCTTCTATACACTAAATTAAAATAATAATATCCCTTTACAAAAGTTTTTTTATATTTTTCTTATCATTTATATTTCCTATAGAAATTAATTTCAAACCTTTAAAATCACAAGAATACTAAATTAAACTGTCTTCAATTTTTTAACAAATAAATTTTGGTTAAAACTCATAAATTTTACACAATTCTATACATTTAGAAAGTATTTATTTATATTCAATATCTTTATCAAACTTAAGTCTATTAAAAGAAGTTGCGACGTAATTTAAATCTAACATAAAATATATCAAATCTCTTAATCTTTGTAAATTTTCGTTTAAATTATTATTATCTTGGTTTATATATGATCCACATAAAATATATATAAATTCTATATAATTATAGCCTAATGTTAAATTATTTTCTTAGAAAAATTATTCTAATTACCATTAAAAACTATCGTTATTTAATTTATAAATTTATAATAATTAATAATCTATATTTGGAATTTTATATTTGTATAAACAATAATCGTTAAATATTAAATTTAATATGCTTTACCCTTTTTAGTATATATGGGAACTTTAATGTATTATTTTTAATTATTTATATAATTCTTCTTTTGTTTCGGAAGATATTTGATTGAAAAATTAATTAAGGGTTTACATTTTTATTTTTAATAATTTATGTGAGTTTTATTAATTAATTTATTGATTTTAATAATTATATCTATCCTAAATAAATAAAAAAAATATATGTTATATTTTTACTTATTTCGATTAAAAAATTATTATATTTATTAAAGAGATAGAATATAATTATTATAAATAAATTTTAAAATATATAATATATTACTGAATGAAATAAACATTAAATTAATTAAATAATTATAAAAATAATTCATATATTAATAATAATTAAAATATTCAACTTTTGAAATTATAAATAATCTATCAAAGTTTTAAAAATTATAAAAACACAATAGTTTAATTTTTATATCTAATATTTATTTTATATATAAATATTTTTATTTTTTTCATTTATTATTTTCAGACTTCATTTAAGTTATTGACAATTTAAATTCATTTATTTTTTAAAAATTTTATTTGCTTAGTTAATAAAATATTAAATATGGCTTTTAAATTTTTCATACTTATTTAAATAATAAATATTAAGATAATATTTATATAAAATATATTATAATATTATTCTACACTAATTTTCCAACCAAGTTACAGTATTTTTAAATAATGTATAGATTAATTTGTAATTGTAAAATATTAATTTAAATTAAAAGATAATGAAATAACATAAAAATAAATTATAATCAACTAGAGTTTATTTTTTTAAAATAAAATACCCAAAATAAATAATTAATAATAAAAATTAACTCTTATATTTAATATTTTTTTTTAAAAAAAAAAATATCTTAATTTTATAATATAGTTAAGTAAAACCAAAATTTAAAAATAATTTTATATAGATATATATTTTTTATAAATTAAAACTCCCCCAATCTCTCCCATATTTGAAATTTTACAAAACAAAAGGAAATTCAGTTTAAATATTCATTAAAATAAAGGAGTTTTAATTAAAATTTATATTATATAAATTAATAAAAAGGATTTAATAAATAAAAAAGAATATCATTACAATTAAAAATATATAATTTATATAATCTTATAAATATAAAAATATTTTAATTAATATTTAAGTTTTATTTAGATCTTTACTTATTACTTTTTATATATTTTAAATTAATAAATATATACTATTTTTGATATATATAAACACTAAAATAATTTTTAAATTTTTTCTAAGAGAAATTATATTTTAAAAAAAAAAAATTATAAAAATATATTTAAAATCTTCTATTTATTAACTTAAAATAATTTTTTAGTATAAAAATTAAAATAAATAAACTAGATATAGAAATATATAAATAATTTAAACTGATAAAATAAAAAGTAAAATATAAAATTAATTCAAAAATACTATAAAGCTAAATTAATTTAATATATTTACATATTTTTTTTTTTATTTATTTAAAAAGAAAGAAAAAAAAGGAATGTTATAATTAAATTTTCATTCTTTAATAATTTTTTCAACAAGTTCATTTTCAGGCTAAAAACATTAAATAATATTAATAATAGTTTATTTATTATTAAGTTCTGATATAATTAAATTTAAATTTTTATATAATATAAAATCTTCTAATTTAACATTTTATTCTTTTGTAGATAAAAGAAGTTTAAAAAAAATACCAAAAAAAAGTTAATTAGTAAAATGAAAAGTTTTTTTCTTCATTTTTTTAATAATTTTATCCAATTTATTTTCTTTCAAAATACTACTCACATTTTTACTTATTAACATAAATAAATGACACAGTTAGAATTTCCCAAAACTAAATTTTATTAATCTTTATAGTATTTCATTATAGTAAGTAATAAAAGATAATATCTATATTAATCCGAAAATCCCTAATTATTATATATCTTCTATAGGGTTTTTATTCTTAAAACCGAATTTAATCCAATTTTCATTTTCAAAAATATCTTCATGTTTTAAATCCGTATTTTTCTTTAATATAAAATGCTCATAAACTCCGTTTAATAATTTTTAATGTTAAAAATTTTATTTGTTAAATTTTGAATTCGAAAAATGTATTATTAAGGTTTTCTCTTCTCTTTATTAACGTGATAAGGAAGGCGAAGAAAAAAAAATTGATAAATAATCATATAATGATTTTTTTCTTTTTCTTTCTATTTTAATTTATTAACTCCAAAATACACTAACATTTAATAAATTAGACTACTTTTATATAAACTAATGCTATTTTTTTCTTATTATTAATATTGTTATATATATAAAATTTTATATTTATAAATTTTATTTATATTTTTTAGAAAAAAAAAATATTAATAATATTATTAAATTTTTTATAATTTCTCATTTCAATTAATAAATTATATTTTTAATTAAAATTATATTTTTTTTTATAATTATAATATTAAAAATTATTTTTTAAAAAAAATTTACCTTTGTTGTTTACTTTCTTAATTTTTACTATCTTAAATAATTAGCTAATTTATATTCTCATTTTATTTTAAATTCTATTTGTTTTTTTATTTGTTTCTAAATTATAATTGATAATAGAATAAACAATTTCTTCTGGAATTTCCTCTACTTCAGGATTACTAATTTTCTTGATATCTTTATTTTTATTTTTTTTATTAATAAAAAATAAATAAATAAATTTAAAGTTTATAAGTATATAAAAATATAAAAAATGTTTATTTTTACAATCATTATTATATAAAATAATAAAAAAATAAAAATATACTTTAAATGCTTTATAATTAATTAAAGTTTATTTATCTTAAAGAATTGGATGTAATATTAATTTCATTTGTTTAATTTCTTGTAAATTATTAATCTGTATTATTAATATTATTTTTAATATAGGAAGTATTAATATAAGTCTATTCTTCTTATTAAAACAAATTTTTTCTAGATTTTAAATGATATTCAGAACACATAAAATAAAAATTATTATTTTAATCCATATTTTTTTTAGATGTTTTTTTTATTTTAGATAGTTTTATAATATTTTTTTTTTAATTAATTTTTTTTTTTTTTATAAAATTAAATTTAATTATATTAATGTAATATAATTTTTATATTTATAATTAAAATAAAAAAAATATATAAATTTATCTTTTCTTTTATAAATATAGAATATTATAATAAGAAAAATAAAAATGTTTATAAATTTAGATTTAAATAATAAATTATTTATAATTATATTTGTATTTATATAATAAACTATTTATTTAAGTTATAATTTTATTTTAAGTTATTATCAAATATAAAATTTACTATAATTATAAAAAAAAAAAAATTACTAATATGTATATTAAATTTATCTAATTATTTATTTTTTATCTCTAATATTTTAATATATATAAAATTTTATTTTTAAAAGTAAAAATATAAATTTTATTATTAAATTTATTTTAAATATACATTATATATTTAATTATTATTACTTTTTTTTTTAAAAAAAAACATGATAACAGATAATACAAACGAATTAAGCATTAATTCATAAGATGAAGTATAATATAAAATAAATAACTAAAAAAATAAAATCAAAAATAAAATAAAACAAGATATAAAAAGCAATAGAAATATTAAAAAAAACCCCATAAAACCGGCAATAAGAAGATATTAATTTCTTAATGTAAGTAACCGAAAATATTAATTTTTTTAAAGATATGATATAAAAAAATCCTTAAAATATAAATATACATTAATAATGTTGTTAATATATGTAACTAGAATGTCATCCAATTAACACATAAGTAATAAAAATAAGTAAACAAAAAAACTAATATATATAGATATATACATATATATACATAAATAAATATATATTTAGACACACTTGGTGATAGATTTTACATTATTTTAAATGGGAAAGTTTCTGTTCATATAAAAAAATATTAAGATTATGACAATGTACCAGAAAATGAATCTAGAGATCTATTAATAAAAGTAGCATTTTTATATAAAGGACAATCCTTTGGTGAATTAGCCCTTTTGAATAAAAGTTTAAGAATGGCGACTATTATATGTGAGGAAGAATGTTATTTTTTGACTTTAAATTAAAGAAATTTTTCCCGTATTTTGCAATAAACATAAAAGAGTTTAAATGAAAAATTATATTATTTAGAGAATTTGCCTATTTTCCAAAATTTAAATAAATAATGCATCCGAGAATTATATTCTAGATCAAAGGAAATAAAAACAATAAAAAAATAAATAATATATTTAGAAAATGAGGAAACATAGTATGTATATATAGTATTATAAGGAAAATTTATAGCCTCGAAGAAATTTTTTTAGAAAAACAACGAAAATATAACTGATAAATTTGCATTTAAAGTGAAAGATAATATATAATAATTTAAAGAGATGACTTTTTTTACTTTCGAATAAAATTAAATTTTTGGGGAATTTGAAGCTGCAAATGGACATAAAAGTTAATTTACAATATATTGTGATAGTCAGTAAGGAAATTTATTATTAATTTCAAAAAAATTATTTATAGCGAAGGTATTATCTGATTAATTGGGAAAATAAAATATAGATTAACATTTAAATTAATTTCGGTAAATATTTAATTAGAGATAAATTTAAATGTAAAAGCAAATTAGTTAATACTGGAATTATTTAAAGGATGATCATCATTAATAAAATTTTAATAATTTATAAAAACCTTAAAGTGCTGGAAATATTTTATTTAGAAAAAAAAAAAAACCATTAAAAAAATAATGATAACCTAAAGGACTTTTTTGATGAAACTTTAGAAAAATAAGAAAATTTCGCTTTTAAATAAAGTCTTTTTTTAAAATAAAATTATTCAAATTAAAATAATATTCAATCCGATATTTATTTTAAAAAATCTTTAAGGAAAAAACCTTATAAAAACTATTTAAAATAAAGTCATTTTAATCTTAGTATTAATTTTTATTCAAAAATTCAAAAAAAATATTGTCATAGTTATTCTAATTCATAATCATAAATATATTATAATAGTATAAATAATAATTTTATGACTAATAGTAATAACCTACTATTTAATAATAATGATGATACAAATAAAAATATTAGTCATTAGTAATTAAAATAACCATATTAAAATATCATGAAATAAGATTCAAATATACCTATTACTGTATAATCTTACAAATATTAGAAAATAAAATAATACAGTAAAAATATACCAAATTCAGCTTACTTACTACCTAAATAAACAAAAGTAGAAACTTAAGAAGTTTAAACTAAGTTTGCTTTTAATAATAGTTTATAATCTAATCTTACTCATAAAAATAATGATAGTATTTTCAAATAAATGTTTGAAAATTTAGAAGGTATCAAAGTTGTTTTTAATAGGAGATAAAATATTGTAAATAAAAAATAATTTAAAATGTTAAAAAAATAAAAATGAATATATAAAAATATATAGATATAATAAAATTATATATTAAACTATAATTTATAAAATATTTATATCTATAAATTAATTTTATAGTATATTTTTTGTTTTATTTTTTTAATAAATTAATTTATTATTATTTACACCATATTAATTTTTTTTTTTTTTAAATAAAAACAATAATAAATCTGAATTAATAATCAAGATTATTTTACATTTTTCATTAAAAAAAATAAAATCATATAATATTTAATAATTAAATTTTTAAAAAACACGAAACATTTAAATAAATCAAAAAATAAAAAAAAATCACATATATATAAATAAAATAAAAATAAAATCTTAAAAACGAATTGTAAAAATAAATATCTAAATAAAATAAAATAAAATAAAAATCATTTAAAAAAAAAAACACACACACACATATACACAAAAAATGTCATAGCAAATATTAATGGAAATAAACTTTAATGCAATTGGCCTTCCAACAGGAAAAAATGTATTTTTGAAAGTTTTCTATATTGACAATTCCAACACCTATAAACCTTTAGGCGAAACCGAAATATTAGAAGGTGATCCTAATCCAAAATGGTAAAAAGCATTTAGAATGGAATATGTATTTTAAAGAAGATAAAATTTACGTTTAGAAGTATATGACAAAGGATTTTTTTCCACTTCTTAATTAGGTACATGTGAAACTACCTTATCTTAAATAATGACTTCTATCAACAATAATTTTAAAATTCCTTTAGAAGATAAGAATAATAAATAAATTGGAGATATTTTTGGTAGAGTCTCTACTATAGCATCTAATGTCGTATAATGGTAATGGTCAGGAAAAAATGTCAAAAACGTTGAGCTTTTTTCCAAAACAGATTCTGTATTGTAACTTTATTACCTATATGAGGAAAATGGTAAAGAAATTAGAGTCTAAATTAAAGAAACAGAAAATTTATAGAATAACATAAATCCTTAATGGGCTAGATTTGATGTTTCTTTAGCTTTATTATGCAGAAACGATCTTAATAGAAAATTCCTTTTAGTAGTGAAAGATTGGGGTAAAAAAAATTACACATATATAGGAGAATGTAGAACATCACTTAATGAAGTATTTTTATTTTATTTATTTTTTTTTTTAAAAAAAAAGTTATTACAAAATCCAAATAAAGAATTAGAAATTTTAAATGAAAAAAAAAAAATGTAGGTTATTTAAAATGTTAAGATATAAATTTTATTAAACCAGAATTCGCAGACTACTTAATTGGCGGTTAATAAATTAATGTAGTTGCAGCTATAGATTATACAGCTTCTAATGGAGAATATACAGATAATTATTCTTTACATTCTTAGGATTTTTAAAAAAATTAATATCTTATTACTCTTACTAATGTTTGTGATTTATTACTTGATTATGATAGTATTTCATTTTATATATATATATATATAAATGTATTTTTTTTATATATTTTAAATTAATATAATTTTTTTTTTTTTTTTTTTTAGATGATAAAAAAATATAAATGTTTGGTTTTGGAGGAGTTCCTAAATTTCCAAATTATACTAGATATGATACTGAAAATATGTATTTTTTTTTTTTCCATATTTTTTTTATTTTTGGTTTTTAAAAAAAGATTCCCTTTAACAGGAAATCCCTAAAGTGCTGATGTAGTAGGATTAGATGGAGTTATTTAAACTTATTAATAATCCCTTAAAAATGTAGTTTTATGTGGTCCGACTTTATTTGCTGATGTACTTAGAAAAGGATTAGAAATATCGAAATAAAATTCAAGATAAAATCCTAATTCTTATACTATTTTACTTATTTTAACCGACGGAGTAATTGATGATTTAGAAGAATGTAAAAAAATACTCTAAAGTGCAGGAGAATCTGCTTTTTCGGTTATTATAGTAGGAATTGGAAATGAGAAATTCTCAATGATGAAAGATTTAGATGGACCTGATACTAAAAGAAATAACGTTAGAGATTGTGTTAATTTTATTAAATTTAATGATGTAAATACTTTTTTAATTTAAATTATTTAATTTTTATATAAAAGTATATAAATAACACTAATGGTTTATTAAATGAAATGTTAGCCGAAATTCCGAATCAATTAAAAAGTTTTAAAAAGTATAATAATAATTATTAATTAATATAATAATGATAATTTTACTAATATTTAGCCTAAAATAAAAATTTTTTTTTTTTTTTGGATTTATTTTTTTTATGTATTTTCCCATTACTTTTTTTTATATATAAAAAAAGATATAAATTTTTAAAATTTTACACAAATAAACAAAAAATATATTTTATTTTTTTTCTCAAGAATCATTTATTTCAAGAATATTAATAAAAGTTTCGTCTTTAATTCTTTTATAATTTAAAATATCATTAGTATGCTATTTAAGCATAATAATATTTATAGGAATATTAACTAAAATATGCAATCCAATAACATAATAGCTTTCAATGAAGTTTTACAAAATAAAAATTCAAATTTAATACTAGAAATAGGTTCAAAGCAATTTCTTAAATATTTTAAAAAAATAAAATTTCGGAATTTGGTAATATTCTAAAAACATTCTATACATACAATTAATAATACAAAAATTAAATTTTAATCGAAGCATATATCAATACTTTTTTAAAAAAACAAAAGAAAAATACTATAAATTAATCCAAATGTATTTTTTACAAATAACTCTTCATATTTTTTATCAAAACCATTTCCATATTAAACATTATAGTATCCATATATAAAACTTCCTATAAAAACAACAAATTCTCCATTTAAAAAGCTATTAAAGGTATTTATACTTTCATCTTTTTTAAAAATTATAATTAAATAAAATATTATTTATATAATAAGCAGTATATAATCTTTTTTTTCAAAATTTAAACCTTCTTTTTATTTTTCTATAATCATCATTAATACTGAAAAACTCCCAAAAATATAACAATGCATTACAGAAGTATAATTTAAACCATAAAGGAAAGTATAGAATTAAATCAAATCAAAAAAGCCACTTTTAGCACCTTATATTATTAAAATATTAAATTATTAAATTTAAATATCTTTATAATATATTGTTATTCCTAAAAATATAACCAAAATTAAATATCTGAATATACATTTTAAAACTAAATTTGCATGGTTTTGTTCTAAGTTTATTTATAAATATAATGCTGCAAGCATAGAATATGATACTATTAATAATTTTAATATGAATAAGTAACATTTATTATTTTCTAAACTTTATTAATAATCGAAATTTTCTTAATTAAAATTACTTATAATCATTTATATATAGATATTTTTTGTTAATATTATTTTTTTAGGTTTTAATATAAATTATATAAATTTTTATGTTTTTTAGTTTAATTTATATTTTAAATTTTCATAATTATTGTCTTTATATCAAAAATTATAGTTAATTTAAATTAAAAATTATATAAAGAAATAATTATTTTAATATAAAGTTTCTCTATATTATTTCAAATAAAGACTAAATATGTATATATATATATAAATAAATAATAATTAATACATAGATTTATATATCTTATATACAAAATATATAAAAAAAGTTGAGTTCATAAATATCATTTTATTAATAAATTAATAGAATTGTAAACTCCTTATTATAGACAAGAATTTACATAACTTTATTTTTATTGGATAGTAAAAAAATCTTTAGTTCTTTTTTAAACAACAAGATTGAATTAAAATCCAATATAACCGTTAACATAAATTTGAATACAATATTCTCCATTATTAAGTGCTTTAGGTTATGCTTTAAATTAAATATAATTTTATTTAATTTAATAATCTAGCCATTTAGGATATCTATTAGATTTTTTATCTCTAGAAATATTAATAAAATTATTTCTAAAAAATAATTTAAAATTATTTTAAAAGTATTATTTTTTATCTACGGAAGAAATACTTTAAACTTTTTTAAAAATTTTATCTAATAAATAGATTTTTCTTCTGTAAATAAAATTTCGCCTAAAGCAGGAATATATTAAGTAGGTAAAAAATCAAAATCAAAACCAAGAAAATCAGCCTTTAAACATTCGAATATTAAATTTTTATTAATATCAAATCCGGTAAAAAATTTGTTTATTTCATACAATGATTTTTAATAATTTTCTAAATTATATTCAAATAATGATAAATTTTATTAATTTTAATTAATATAATACTATATATATTTAAATAATATAAATATATATATAAATAAAAATAATTTTTATATAATATATCAAAATATTCTTTTTTTATTTAATAAATATTTATTAATGTTATTATTTACCTTATACCAATCTTTTTTTTTTACTATTTTAGAAGCTTCCTTTTTAAGTTATTAGTAAAAAAAATATTATATTTTATCATTTTTTAGATTAATATTTATATATAAAACATGTCAATCCAACTAGAAAAAAAGTAAGATTTTTATATATTTTAATTTTATTAACTCTCCTTATTTAATTTTTCATTATTTTTAGTTAGTTAATTTACAGTTTTAATTAAGTTTTCTATATTTATAGGAAATTATGAGAAATCTTAAATAAGTTTTTGCTTAATTATAATCTTGAAATAACTTGAAATACTTTTATATATATCAATATTTAGGAAATATATTTTTTTTATAAAAACATCTTCATCATAAATAATTTCAGGACTATAAATATATTTTTTTTTATAAATAATCTTATGAATAGTTTTTCTTAAAATAAAAACAATAAATAAAATTCCGAATAGAATTATTCCTGACAAAGAAAGTATAATAATTTAATAAGTTGATATTTTTGTAAACTGAACAGTCATAATTTCCTAATCTTAACTATATCTATCAAAAATAAAAATTTTTATTTATAATTATTTTCTATAATAAATTAAAGGTCTATATAAATTAATTTTAAATTCTTCAATTAAATCATCATTTTAATTATATTTTACCCAATCCTAATCCTCTTCTTGTATATATAATTAATATCTTAAAGGTAAAAATTTATATTATTCATTATTTTAAAAATTAAATTTTATTATATTATTTTATTCCACTGTTAAGCCATTCGGGTATTATGATTCGTATTACAATTTAAAAGAGTTATTTATTTTTAATGGAGGTTTTATTTAAAAAAAAGTTAGAGTATCTTAAATATGATAATAATTTCTAAAATCAGGATTAATGTTATCATAAATTTAAATTTAAATATAACTTTTAGTATTATATGTGGATATAATAATACTTTTTTTGAAAAAAATATTTACACTCTTTAAATCTCCAAAAATAATTAACATTTAATTATTTTATATAAGAGAACATAAAATATTTTTTTTTTATTAAAAATCAATTAAAAAAATTAAATTAGGATCATCCGCTTCTATTTTTATTTTTACTAAAACTTTATTTGATATTGTTTTTATAATTTAATTATTTTTATTCTTAAAATCAAATTCTAAAGATTATTTCACATAAAAATCAATCGGATGAAAATAAAGCTTACTATTTAAAACTTACTAAATACTAGGTAATTAATTCTAAATTAATTACATATAATTACTTTCTATAAAAGGATTAAATAGTTTCAATTATATAAAAGGACTAAATTTTTTGGTAAGGAATCCTTCCTCGTCTAAATATCCATTAACCTATAAAATATTAAATAAAAAATGAATGAAACCTTCATCTCTATCATTATTATTTTCCGATAAAAAATCATAAGGAAAAACTCTCTTAGAAGTTTAAATTACAATAGTATTCAAACCATTATTATTCAAAAAACTTTTATCTATATCAATATTTAAACTATTATATTCAATCCGAAATTAATTTAATTCTTAGGTTTAAATCAATTAATAATTAACTAAATAGAAATAATCTTAAATCTTAATATCTAAATTTACAAATAAATGCGTTATTTAGAATGATATTTATTCTCCAACATATATTTTTTCCTAATTTAAACCGCTATTTTTATATTCCTTTTTTTTTATATTTAAGTCGAAAAATGGACATTGTTTTATATCTCACATACTTTAAATCCTTTTTAAACTGTAAAAAAAATATGTAAACATTCCTTATTTATATCTATGCTTTAAGAATTTTCTGTTCCAAACTCCAATTAACTTACTTTTTAAATTAATTTTTAATTTTTTACATTTAAAACTGATATTTGACCCTTTCCACCTTAGCTTACAAGTAAATAATTTTAATTATTTGTAATCTAAACAAAATATAAAGCGAATCCATTTAAATTTGCAGATATTTAAATAAATATATTATTTATATCAGTACAGTTTATTATTGTAATTCCTTTAAATCCATCCGCTACAAACAAATAATTATCATTTCTCAAATCAAAATTGATATATTATCCCCCAAAAGTTTTTAAAAAATTACCCAAAGTAATTTCTTAAGTATCTTTATCTATATAAAAAACACCCACTCCATAGTCTTAAACAGAATAAAACCCATATTCTAATTTATTATTAAAAACAAGACTATTAACTATAAATCTTTAATTTTCAAAAACTTATTTTTAAGTTATTAATTAAACTTTTTTTAGTTTAATTTACTATACATCCAATATATAAAATCCATAAATTCCATTTGCACAACCTAAATACTTACCTTTGTTAACCAAATAAAGTCTCATACAATTATTATTATTTTCATAAGAAAATTAAAAAAAAACATTATCATTAATATTCCCATCAAAAAAATTATAAAAAAAAATTCCCTTTTCTAAACTACTTACACATAAAATATCGTAATCAAAAATATAAACTTGATGGTTAAAAAAAGTATCTTTTTCTTAAATTCTTTTTATAAATTACATATTATCTATATTTCGTTTAGAAAAAATAACAAGTCCTTCATAACCAAGAGTTATGGATACATAATTAAAATTAAGAATTAATATATGTTAGCTTTTTAATATATTTTGAGTTTCCAATGATTAATAATAATGACAATTATGGGCATTAAATATATTAATATTATTACTATTATTATAATTATAATTAGAACTCTTATATATTTTTAAGACATCTTAATCTAAAAAATAAATAGAATCGTTTTCTTAATTAGTAATTAATTATTAACCGTTTCCATATGTTTATATTTTTTATTAAAAATAAGGAAATAAAAATTAAGTATCTTAATAATCCAACTCTAATAAATATATATAAATTCCTTCAGACTTAGTAACTAAAAATAATAGAGATTCTTAAGCATCTAAATACATATAGTTTATAATAGATTATGGGTTTACTTTTTTTAATAACAAATATTTTTCATTTTTTTCTTAAACGAAAAAATGTTGACCTTAATTAAATAACATCCTCAAATCTATAACACTTAATCCATTATTTTTATTAATAACTAATAAATATTTTAATTTTTTCAAAAAAATGGTTTGTATAGCATTTTTTCCTATACTAGTAAGTACTTTTATTAGATGCATATTAGTAGGAATTTTTACATTATAAAAAATTAAATTTTCTATATCACAACTTAAAAAAGCGATGTTTTATTATACTTCAATATTTCTTAATTAAAATTTTTGTACTACATTTTAATAATGTGATTCATAAATTTTGTGAAATAATCTTTCTTAATCATAATGTGATATTTAGATTAAAAATAATTTACTATTATCAGAAAAATATAAATTTATTATTTAATTTTCTGAAACTATGGTAAATGTGTTTATAAAAATTTAGTTTGTTTATATTTTATATATTTCTAGGAATTCATTATTTATATCGTCAAATTATAATATAAGTATTTAATTTCCTATTGAGGCATAAAATTATTTATTATATGTCTATACATATTAAGCTTATATATTATAATTGTATTCTATAATATAATTTTTCATTATTGATATTTTCTTATCTTTCATTACTAAAAATATATAATTTTTATATTCAGGTAGAATGAATATTTAAGAAAATATATCATTATTATTGGTTTATAACTAAATATTTTTAAAAGGAACTGAATCGAATAAATAAACATATTGATAAACTATATTAAAGAAAACAAAAAAAAAAAAATTATATATATGCATTTATAATTTTAAATGTATTTTTATTTTAAAATGATTTTTTTTTTAAATTAAAAAAATATGTAATTATTATTTAAAAATATATAAAAATGATATTAATAAAAATAAATTAAATATAAAAATTTATTTATATATAAATTAAATAAATAATAAAAATGAAAGTATAATATATTAAATATTATAAAAAAATTATAGTTAACTATTATTTATATAATTAAATTCGTATAAATTAAAAAAATATATATATATGTATAATTTTTTTATATATATATTTATATATATATATATTTATATATATATATATATATTTATATATATTATCTAAGTTTTCATATTATCAAAAAATTGATAATTTTTTTTTTAAAAATTAAATTTAAAATTTTAATATCACAGAGTACATATTAATACAATTACTAAAATTAAAATTATAATAATAATTGCTATAACAATATACATTTTATAATTTCTCCATCTCATTGTTTTGTTTACTGTTATTGCTTATTTTCTAAAACTAGTTGAAACCTATTACATATCTTGTGATTTTTAACAAATAATATCTAATTTTTCTCCCCTTTCCATTATTTTATCTAAATTTACAATCAAAACCTCCTTAGTTTCGTTAATATTTTCTTTTATTTTACTTAATTAATCACAATCTTTAGAATTATAATAATCAAATTTAGCTTTTAAATCTTTTTACAATAATTTATTCATAGAATAGGCTATAGCAGAACTTCTTTCCATTTCAGTTGTTTTATTATTAAACATATTTTTCACATCATCCAAAAAGGCATAAGCAATTCTTCTTTAGTATTATATATCACACATACAGACATAATTTATGTCATTTTCGGAAATTGAATTGAAAATAAAACCCGAGTATTCAAACGATTGCTTTGAATTAGGATTTTATTTTGTTATTACTTATTTCGTTACATTTTGGAAATTACCTTAGGAGGTAGTATAGTCAGCTAAAAATGTTTCTCCTCTGGATATTACTACATAAATTAAAGACATTTTTTTTTCTCTTTTTTTAATATTATTTATTTAACTAATGTATTATTTATTATAATCGATATTTCTTTATTTTTTTTTCTTAATAATAATAATATATATTATTTACTTTTATATATTTTTTTTTTCTTTATCTAAAAAATACATAAAATAAATTATAATAAATTTATTTTATATAAAATATTTATTTTTTATTCAATCTTTTTTTTTTTTAAAAAAAAAAAACAAAAAAATAAAGTAAAAAAATTTAAAAAAACAACAATAAATGGAAATATTAGATGCTTTGTAATTAAGAAATAATAAAATGCCTAAATTTTTATTAATATTAATATACATAATAGGATTATTTAGTATATTATCAATTGGAATTTCTTTAGGATTTATATTCCAAAACTCTACAAACGAGCATGAATACTTAAACAACTATGAATTATAAAAATCCGTAAAAATATGGAACAAGTAAGAAATACCTGAAAAATTCGAAAAATATAACCTAAAGATATAAATTTAAAACACTAAAGGCCTACTTTTAAAAAGCAATTTATAGTTTTTAAAAAACTAGACTACTTTTAATGTTTAATAAAATCCAGGTTTTTACTAGAAAATATTTAATAATTATAATCATATTTTTGGTTAATTTAGTTTCGAGAAGTTTAATATTCCTTTAGGAGATTCACTTTAATATTGTATATAGATAAAATATTATGATTTATTAAAAAAACGTATTTATCATATTGATAAGTATTCTTATGTTAAAAATTAAGATATATGTGATTTATATTATAGCAATTAATTTAATTTTTTGAAATTAAAAGGAATTAAAATATAGCCTTGGCTGGAAAAAAAATATATATGTAATGATAATTGTAAATGTAAAATAGGTTTAATATAAGTTGTTGAAGGAAAAAAAATATGCTATGAGTACTTAATTATTTCAAAAATATGTGCTGTAGTATAAATTAACTCTGATGATTCGATGTCTAATATTGGAGGATGTTTCAAAAATAATACTTTTTAAATTTATAGATAAGCTATACCTTAAGAAGAGGTTAATTTTTAAAATTTGGAAATGGAAATTAGAGAAGCTAGGGATCCTTATGTTGTTGCAATTAAACTTTCAGATAATAATAGTCCATTTGAATATTAATAAAATGAATTTCCGAAACTTATTTAGTGGGCTTTTTAGTTCGGATTTGGAGGATTTGTTTTTGCATTTACACTAAATATTATATTTAAGGCTAATAGATGTCCAAGTGCTAATTTTGGAAGAACAAGAATCAATTCAGTATTATAGTTAAAGGAAAGATGATATTATTTTAATTTTATAAAAATAATTATAAAAATGTAAAAAGTTTAAATTAATTAAAAATTTAATTATTTATATAAAAAAAAGTTATAAAATAATATAGTATATATATAATTCAATTTTAAATATTATATATTTAGATTATTTTTTTATTTTTTTTGTAAAAAAAAATAATATAATTTTCTTTACTAAATAATTCAATAAAATATATAAAAAAAAACAATTTTATTTTAAAAAGAATAATAAAATAATTTATAATATATCAAAAAATATATTTATATAATTAAAAAAATATAATATATTTAATATAAATATAAATATATAATATATAAATATATATATATAATTATAATATATTATAATTTAAGATAAGAATATTATATATATTTATTTTTAACCTAAGAAAAAAAAATATTATTAAATTATATGATTATATTATTATTTATAATTTAAAATAATATCAATTTTAAAAATAATAAATTTATTTAAATAAATTTCTTTATCTTAATTTTCTTTTTATTTAAACAAATATTTTTCTTTTATTTAAAATTATCTTATTTACACATAAAACGAATACTTTTTGAATTTTTTTTATTTATATAAAGTCAATATGTTTAACAAAGTTTGCAACTTAAACCACATATGCTATTATTATCAGAAGTAATTGTATTTATTTTATTATATTTTTTTCTATTTTCAACTATTATGGTGCTTTGTATATTTTATTAATCGAATTTAATTTTATGATTTTTTTTTTATTTGTTTATTTCTTATCCGTATGTGTCTATTCTGGTCTTTTCGTTTAAATTATTTTATGAATTTTTTAAAATACTTGTTTTAGGTTAAGATTATAAGCTATTTTTATTTGTAATTATTATATTAAAATTAATATTATCATCCATATTTTCATCAATATTTTCTTTATTTTGAGAATTTTATTATGATTTTATATTTGATTTTGATTACCCTAAAACTTATGGTATAAAGAATTATTTCATTTATAAAAATATATTTTATTTAATAATATAAAATATAAAAAATAAATATATTATTTTTTATATATATATTTATTATTTATTATAAGCAAAATCAATAATTGTATAAAAAGTTAATAAATAAAATATTAATTATTTTATTTAAAATATATATAAAATTTTAATATATATATTTAAGATTTTACTTTATATAATTATATAAAATAAAAATTTCTTAATTTTACTATAAGAATTTAAATATAAGATTTTTTTATTTTAAAAACAAAAAATAATTTAATAAAATAATAATATAATATAAATAAATATAATATATATATATATATATATATATATATATATATATATTATAATTTTTTTTCTTTTATTTATTATAAAAAATATAACAAAAACATAATATAATTTCATTTTAATACTTTATTAAACCATTATTTTTAATTAATTTAATTAATTATCATTTATAGAATGTTCGAGGTTATTTTCAATATTAATTTAACAATTAGAAAATTAATTTTTTAGTTATTTATAACTATCTAATGCATAATCAATTTAAATCATTTAATCATTCTTACCATGACTTAAGAAAATTGGAATATCCCTTTTTTTTGTATCTAATACAAACTTAAATAAATAACCACTTAATCCTATTAATCCTCCTAAATTTTATTTGTAATTTAGACCAGTATAAAGGGTCATAGCACACCCTTATGAAAATCCTCCAAGAAATACTTTTTTACTATCTTTTAATAATTTTATTTCTTCGTCTAATTATGAAGATATTATTTTATCGCTTTATTTTACTTCTTCTAAAGAATATAATTCTTCTTCATTTTCAATACAGGATTTATCTAAAGATTTTATATCGTACCAACTTCGTCATTTCCATTCCTCCATTTATTGTCACGGGTCTTGTAGGGGCTGTTAAAAGAACTATTTTAGTTTAGGGATTTGATAAATTATGCTATTATGATAAAAATAAATCGGAAAAGCCTAATGCACTATCTCCTAAACCATGTAACCATACTATTGTATATTTATGTTCTTGTTTAGGAAGTAATAATATGTCGTTGTTTCTTTTCTAAATATTGTATATACCTTATTTTTTATTTATAAATATTAGATAATATAAATAGAATTTTTTTTGTTTTCATATTTTTTCATTTTTTTGTTTATTTCATTTTTTTTTATTTTGCAAATTTTTTTTTTTTATACTTTATCTTGAAGAGAAAAAAATATAGGTTTTTTATATTAAATAGTTTTTTGTTTTGATTAAAAAATAATATGTTTTACTTGATTGGAACATTTTATTTTATACTCTTTAAACTTATTTCAATTATATTATTATATTGTTTATAAAAACTTTTAATAAATATTTTTGTTAAAAGATATATAAAATAATACAAATATATAAATTAAAATATATAAAAATATAAAAATATATATAAATATTTAAAAATTTATTTAATGCTAATTTTTTTTATTTTTTAATATATTATTAGAATAAAAATAATATGTTATAATTACAGAATTTTATTTTATGTTGTTGTTATTTTTCTTATTTATAATTTATAATATGTTATTTTTTGATTTTTTATAATTTAATATAATGTATAAATTTTCAAAATAAATTAATATAAAATTTTATTTTTATTTAATTTTAAATATATTTGATAAAAAAAAAATATTCATAGTAAAGAAAATATAAAAAAAGAATAATACATTATAAAAAACCCAATATATATGAACACAAAATAACTACCATAACAAAATGAAAATACTAAATTAAATTAAAATCAAATTAAAAAAAGTATAATTACATAAAGTAATCCAAATACTGCTTAAAAAAAGAAAAAAAGATAAATTTAATGGAAAGAGGAAGTCGAAATAAATATAGTTGAAAATTTTAAATAATACAATTAGGTTAATGATAATTAAAAGTAGTGTTGTATTATTTTTTGAAATAAAAAAATAAAAAACAAAAAACTATAAAGCTATAAAATTTGTTTTTATAAAAAAAAAAATAAAAATTTTAGAGGATGCAAATATAAAAATATTATTGTACATTAAATTGATAAAAAAAAGTTAGTTATATATAATAAAAAATTAACAGTTTTATAAGTATTAAGAGTTAATATATGTATATATATATTTATAAAAAAGCTTTAATTTATTAAAGAATAAATTCTAAATCTAAAATAAATTATTAATATTTTTATTATATATTAAATTGATATAAATTAAATAATCAATATAATTAACTAAAGATAATATTCATTAAAATATGTTAATTTCTTATAAATCAAAAAAAAAAATTAAAAATAAAAATAAAAGCATTTTATTTATATCAAATTAAACAAAAAATATATTTTTTATAAAAAAAGAAGTTTAATATAATTTATGATTTAAAAGTTAATATTAAAATATAAATATAATATATATTTTTAAAAAAATATATGTAAATAAATTTTATTATTTTTTTATATTTAATTGATTAATTTTATCTTTTTAAATTATATAAATATATATAAATTAAAAAAATAATTATAAAAAAAATAATCAGTAATAAGATATTTCTATAATATAAAATATAATATGATAAAAAAAAATTAATAAATAAAATATTAATAAAAAAATAATATAATATATATGCATTTATTCATATAATATATTTATAGATTTATATGTTTATATATATATATATTTATATATTTATATATTTATATATTTATATCTTTATATATTTATAAGTTTTTTTAATATTTTTTTTTTTTGGTTTAGTATTTAAATTTAAATAAATAAAATTATATTATCTGTTTTATATTTATTTTTGTTTTTTTTATATATTTATATATATATATATTTTAAATTATTAATAATTTTGTATTTATAGATATATATATATATATAGACACATTAATTTTCTTTATTATATTTAATATTTATATAGTTAATTTATTTTTTTTAATTAAAATTTAAATTAGTTTATTTTTAATTCTTTATAAATTAAATATTAATTTTTTTGAAATATATTTAAAAAAAAACATTATCATTTCTTATCTATAATAATAACACTATTATTTTTAATACCATAAAATCCTATAGCTTTATGTTCTTCATCAAGAATTTCATTAGGATCATGTTAATTAACTTTATAATAAATAATCATTTCATCACTTTGTATTCCATAGAGTTTTGAAAGTACATTCTTAATACTCAAAACAGAAGTATTTTCAGGGAATTTTTTAACTTTTTCTGGTTTTCCTAATTAAGGCCCTGCCGCAGCCATAATTTTAAGGGAAATCATTATATTTTTTGGCCCTTAATCTTCAGTAATATTTTAGGGTTCATTAGCTTAAATTTCATAAGGATTTCCATATTTTTTAAGTAATATTTCATGATTAGGATGCTCTTTTCTTGACCATTCAAGGAATTTTTCATAGTCATATTTATAATAGACTTAATCGAATAATTTGAAGAAATCATCGAATGTTTTTCTCAAATAAAAAATTTCATAATCTTTTCTTTCATATTTTTTTAAAATACAGCCATTAATAATTTAAAGATTCTAATTTTCAGCTACTGCTCTCTATCTAATATAGGAAGATCCATATTTTTCTGAAATAGGGTTATGCTTAACATTTAAATATTATAAGTTTTAAAACTAAGAAAGTTCAGTTAAAATAATTGGATTTTCCACTAAATTTTATTCTAAAGAAATATGTGTAATATTTTATATTGGATATTGAAGTTTTCCTATTAATTTAATTTTATTTTTATTTAAAATAATCTTTTATAAATTCTATAATTTATAGAGAATTTTCTCCTTTAAACCTTCTAAATCTTCGATTTCTGTATTTTCCAAATTCAAAAATTTCAAATTTTTTAAGTTTTCATTTTCGTTATTTCCTAATCTTATATTTTAGAAATCTCTCATATCATTTTTACATAAATATAGTTCTTCCAAATTTTAAAAAGCAGGTAAAACTTTACAAATTAACTTCCAATTTAACCTACAATCAATAACTATTAAAGTCTTTAAATTATTAAAAATCCCAATAGGACTTTTATCTAAAATACTATTATTATTAATATAAATAATATTCTAAACTTCATTTTTTTATAAATCTTAAGGTTCACTTAAATAATTGCTTGAAATCGATAAGCTTTTTAAATTTTTTAACTCGTTTCCTATTTAATATATTTAATTCCAATCATAAAGCAAATTCTTTTCTAAGGATAAAGTCTCTATGTTTTTTAAAAGAGTATTTAAGTAATTTTCCCTTTCTAAATCAGAAATGCTCACTTCTTGTAAAGAAATCTCTTTTAACTCTGCTATTTTACTTAGTCTTTCCCAAATTTTATCAAAACCATAAAATTCGACCATCTTTTTATGTTTTTTGAAAGTCTCGAAATAGGCATCTTAGTCAAATTCGACTTAGATTTGTTTTTTAATTATGTTTTCAATATTTAAATTATTTTTTTAATCATTTTCTTTTTCTTATTTAGTTTTATTATTATTTTCGGAATTATTAAAAATTTATTCTTTTTTTTTTTTTTTTTTTTTTAATTTTTTTATTTTAATTTTTTTAATTTTTATATTTTTTACATTCTATCTAGTTTTTTAAGTCTTAACATATACTTTTTTTAAAGTATTTTATCAAAACTCCATCTAAAATGCTTATTCCAAGATTAACTTTTTCGTATTTTAATAAGCTACCTGAGTTTTTATTATCCTAAGTTTAAAAATATTAGATATTAGAAACTAAACCATTATGTTTACCTCTTGTTTCGTCATCCCATTAAACCCCAAACCATAATTATTTATCACTGTTTTAAGGTTTCCCTTCATGTATTAAAGGGCCACTATATAATATAGTTGCATATTGTTATTAGCATTCTATTCTTCTTCCTATATATTATTTACAATTAGTTAATAGTGACTCTTGTTATTGTTGAGATTATTTTTCAGTATCCATTTTTTTTTTTTTTTTGAAAAAAAATTATTATTAACTATAATTTATATATATATATATTTTGTTCGGGAATTGATTAATATAAAATAGATTTTTTTTTTTTTTTAAAAAAAAAAAATAATAATTTAAATTTTTTTTTTATAAATTTCTGATAAAAATATTTTATATAATTTTTTTTTATTTGAATATTTTTATAATTTAAAAAAAATATATATATTTCATAAAATTATAAAAATAAATTAAAAAAAATATTAAATAATTATATACTTAAAAATGAAATATATATTTTTATTAATAAAAAAAATAATAATTATAATTAAAAAAATAAAGAAAATTACATTAAAATATAATAAAATGGAAAACGGAAATTAATTTAAAATATATGATTTTATGTTCCCAGGATCATAAACAGCAAAATTAGTTAAAGTATAATGCCTAGATGATTATACTTATTTTCCTTTTATTGATATTTTCAAAAGAACAGGAATACCAATATGTTCCCCTGTCGTAAATTTAATAGGAGCAAGAGAAAATAATAGAGGAAAATTTTTTGCAGGTTTAACAAGAGCATGTTTTAATAGTGATGCAGTAATTATAGACAATGGAATATTTAGTGGATGCGAAAAATAGGCTTAAAGAAAAGGTAAATATATAGTAAAAAAAAAAATAAAAAAAAAAAAAAAAAAAATTAAAATAGGATTAAAATTAATTGGAATAGCACCAGAAAATGATATATAATTTCCGAAAGTTAACTAAAATTAATTCAATTAAAATGAACTTTCTAAAGGACATACATAATTTTTTTTATTAAGTTTTTTAATATAAAAATAAATTATAATTATTGAAATATATATATAATGATATAAATATATATATATATATATATATATATATATATTTATATATAGCTGATTGCTAATGGTCTTAAGAAGTTTTGTTTAAATTGCTTTTAGCCTTAAAAATTGCATAAGGAAATCTAAATAAAAACCCAAATCATTAAAAAATTGTTAATATATTATTAGGAGATAGTGATTAATATATTGAAGAAGTTAGACTTGCAGTAGAATTTGATTAAGTAGTTTTAATAGTACCCGGAAGTTTAATTTGCAATAGACTTATTAAAGAAGCTAATGGAACAAGTAATGAATCTTAAGTTTAAAGTTACTTAATGGATTAAAATTATTAAAATTTATAATATATTATAAGATAAAATTCTAAAAATTTTTATTATATCAAAGATTTAGATTCTGATGTTATTGCTTAATATATAAGATTTTTTTTATAAGTTACTCCTTTTTAATAAAAATTACCTTTTATATATTAATAAGAATATATATAATAAGAAAATGCAAATAAATAATAATATAAATAATATATAAACTAATAATAATAATAAAAAAATGAAGAATAATAAAAATATCAAACAGTTTAATAAAGATAATCGTAAATTGATGATGAATATATTGATAAAATAATGGGTAACAATAGATGATGTAAAATATAAGATTTTATTTTAAATATCATAATAAATATAAAATTTTAATTTATATTTTCTTTTATTATGAATATATTAGTATATATATATATATATATATATATATATATATAATTATAAAATAAATTAAAAATATTAAATTTATAAATATTTTAACTTATAATTCGTTTAATTTATGTTAAAATAAAAAACAAAAAAAAAAGATTTTTGTATAAAAAATATAAATAGAGAAAAGTTTAAAATAAATTATTATATATTATTTTGTTTTTATTATATTTAATTATAATTATTTTTTAATAAATTTAAAAATAAAATATATTATTTTTATTATATTTATCACTTTTTATACTTATTATCTTTATGTTTTTATAATCAAATATTTTTTTTAACTTAAAAATAATAATTTATTCTATTTATATAACCTTATATTTTTATTTTAAAAAGTTTTATTTAATAGTTTATAATTTTCTTGTTTTATTAATTTTGAAAAAAAAAGTTATTTAAAAGAGAAAAAAAAATTTTTTTTTATTAATTTCTAATTATTAATCTTCTTTTATATTTATCATAATAAAAATTAATTGTTTTTTATAAAAAAACTAATTTATTGATTTATATTACTGTTTTTAAAATTTAAATTCAGAATGTTTTTTAAGTATAAATAATATTTTTAAGTTATAAAAAATTGTTTTTATTATTAAATTTAATTAATTTTTAATATATATATAATATTATTTAAAAAAAATATTTTGGATTTCTAATATATCTTTACTTTCATATTACATTTAATATATCATTAAATATCTTTAACTTATTATTATCAATATACTTTTACACATTAACCATATTTATTTAGTTATGACAAAAATTAACAAAGTGTACAATCATTAGATGCTCCTCCTTTACATCTTTTACATGATGCATGACATTATAAGCATTATTGACCTTGTTTGTAATAACCATTTGGACAGCTGATTTGACAAGATCTATCAGGACCTATTACTTAATTTAAAGGACATTATTTTACACATACTTTGTTTAATACTACTTAAAGACATTTTACAGAACAATCGATTCCCCCCCATCCAGGTAAACATAAGCAAACTCCTCTTACACAAACACCCACAGAGCTACAATGATTTGTACACATAGGAACATGATCACAGAATTAAGTAAATGAACGAGGACAAAAAATTTTACCAAATTTATTACTACTAGGATGAATCGTTATTTATTATCCTTCTTTAGTACAAACAACTTACATTTTAATTTAAGGAAAATAAACAGTAATAGTTTTCATATCAGCAGAACATTAATGCATATGACATCTTTTATATACATCATTTAATAAATCAACATTATTATTGCTTGTAGAGGTAAAACACCTACTATTAATACCATAATATTCTAATGTCATATCAAGACCTTAATTTGAAAAATTATTTTTAAAAGAAGTACACAATTTATTGCCATAAATACTTTTCATCAAGCATCTATCTAAGTAAGGAGTAGTTTCAGGTTCACCATATCCATCATTTTCGAAAGAACATTAAACTTTAAGTTATTATGGGAACTCATTAAACATTTGTTTACTATAACATCCCTCAATTACAAATGAACATCCTTTTCCTTTACCCCAATAAAGGTTATCAGCCATGTTTTCGTTTACTTCAGTATAATAACCAGTATCTCTTAATAAAGCAATAGTAAGAACTGATAATTAAGCATCTGTCATTACTTTGCTAGCCATCATGATTTCATTTTAAACAATTAGCTATTCCCAATGAGAACCGAAAGAGCCAGAATCTCCTTCATTTTCAAGTTACATACCTTCCATAGTAGGGCAAGCATAATATTTTCTTGCAGTTAAAAGTATATTTTTTGTGAAAACTATTTTTGTCGGTAAACCTCTATAGATTACTGTTTTTGTTATTTTAGGTAATCCATATTATCCATAATATTATCCGGTCTCAGGATTTATCCAAAATTACATTTAAAATCCACTAAATCCTAGGATATGTAAAAGTTCATGGATAGTTACTTCGAGATCATTCTCAAATGATTCATGGTCATCTTATTAACTCATTTAGCTTAAATTAAATTAGATTCTACCAAAAGAAGGTCTCAAGAGTTACTCGTTATGAGCACAAGTCATAGCGTTTGCTATATCTCCATCTTATGGTGCATTTTTAGTTATAACATAAATATGTAAATCAGATTAAGGAATACCTTAGGATAAAGCTGAAAGTGGAATACGTACACCTTAACAATCTAAACTCCATAATTTGCTGTTTTTTGGAAATAAGTTATTTCCTTAAATAGGGTTTACTTTTAAAAGTTTTTAAAAATAAATTTTCGCTGTTTCCATTAATCTAAATATTAAATTCTTTAAGACATAAGGTAGATTTTTATCAAGGAATGAGTAATCAATAGTTATTCTAATTGGTTAGCTTAATTGAGGTTTTCCATATTAAAGTATTCGTTTAGACTATATTTCTGAATCATCTTAAAGTCTATCATATAATTTCTTTTCTAACTCATGATGTATGCATTTATGTGTGAGCACAATTTTTACAAGTAAAAAAACTAATATATAAGATAAAATTATATTTTAAATATGCATTTGATATTTTTTGACTTTTAATTTTTTTTATTAATATAAAATTTTAAATAAATCTATAAATATATTAAATTTATTATATAAAAGAAGCTTTTTAAAAAAATATAATAGATAGTATTTATTAAATAAATATATATATAAATATATATATATTATATATATATATATATATATATATATATATTATCTAAGTAATTAAGATATATTTTATACTTTTTATATAAAAAAATTAGAATTTATTAAACAATATTTATTATAATTATTTATATAATTTTATAAATTATTATAAATTTATATCTTGAATAAATTATTTTGATATTTATCTACAATAAAGTTACGCCATAAAAATAATTTTGTACTAATATTTGATATTAATAATAATTTTATAATAAATTAAATTCACAAATAAAATAAAATAAATTTAAATATGAAATAAAATAAATTTAGTTTAAAAATTTTAATCTATATAAATCAAATTTTGTACGTCATTTTTGATTTAATTAAAATTTATTATAATAAAATCAAGATAAACAAATATAATATTAATAAATATATAAAAAAAAAAATAGGTTAAATATATTTATATGAATATAAATTTAAAAATTTAATTTAATAAAAAAAATATATAAATTAAATTATTACAAATAAAATACATTATATTTTTTTATTAGCAAAATCTATATTTATTATTTTTAGATAAATGTATTTTTTAAAGATTAATTACCTTATATTATTTTTGTTTTTCTATAGGATAAAATTAATATTATGATTTTTATATTATTTTGTTTTATTCTAATATTCAGAAATTATTAAAGATATTTATTTTAAATATTTTATCATTTATTTTTTCTGTTTTCTATTTTATTAGTTTTTATTAAATAATAATGATTATATTATTTTTGTATTTATTATTTTTATTAATTTTGTTTAGTTTATTAGTTTATATGTCTTATTTTTTTCTAATTAAATATATAAATTAGTATTTGAATACTTTAATGAAAAAATTCAGTTAGATATCGAAATAATATAGCCATGATAATTATTATTACTAGTTTTTTTTAAAAAAACTATTAATATGTTTGTTTCATTTTTAAATTAAAATTATTATTTAAATATATATAATTTTTTATACTTTTTTAAATCTATTTATTTTTATATATAAGCAAATAATGTTTAAATATATTTTAAATTATAATATTTAAAATAAATTACTTTAAAGAGAAAGATTATTTTTGTGTTTTTATTATATTAATATATATATTATATAAGCCATTTTAATATTTTAGTTTTATAATTTAAGGGCCAATTATTATTTGCTACATAATTATTTTTTAAAAATTAAAAAAACTTTAATAAAATTTAATTTTTAGTATACAAAAAAAATTAAAATATTTAATAAAAAAATTAAAATAAATTAGGACTAAATACTTATATATATTATTTATTTAAAAAAAAATATTATAATAATAATAAATAAAATGAAAAAATTTACATATTTTTTATTTTAAATATTTATTTATTATATATAAAATTTATATAATAATGTATATATATATATATATATATTTATATATAACCATTTTTTAATTTTAATTTATTATATCCCATTTAAATATAAAAATTATTTATTTTATTTTTAATTATTATATTATTTTTTCTCCATTTTTTATTTTTATAATAAATTTTTTTACTAAACATTTATTATTAATTATAATATGTATTAAGAATAAAATTATTTTATATTATTACAAATTTAAATATAAAATTAATAAAATTTATAATATTTATAAATAAAATTTAATTTATAAAATTTTTTTAATTATTTTTAATATTAAATTAAAATTAATTAATAATTATTTTTATATCATAACTTTATATATATATTAATTTCATAATTATTTACCCCCCGGAAATTTATTTATCATAATTTATCAAATTATATAAATAATTATAAAAAATAAATCTTTTTATCCCAATTTTACTTTTTTAAAATATATCTTTATTGCTAAATAATTAACATTTGATTTTTTTTAATAAATATTATTTATTTATATTTTAAATATTTGCTTTATATTATTTAATTTTATATATAAAAAGCATTTAAATATGGAAATAATAAAATTCAATTAAATAAATATTTATTAAAATAAGTAAAAAATCAAAAAGTCCCTATTAAAAATAAAATTTTATCAATTTTAGTACATTTTTTCCTTGTTGAAATTTTATGCACATATAAATGTAGACTCAATTATTTAGAAAAGAATTTATTTGATAGACTTTAAGATATTTAGAAATATAACCTAAAATAATGTTTAAACATGGATAGCCTCAATAAAACAAACCAATTAAATTAACTATCGATTACTCATACTTTGATAAATATCTATCTCATTAAATAAAAAGATTATATGTTTAGATTAATGAAAACAACGATACTTTATTTATTTTTAAAAGTAAAGCCAATTTTAAAAAATAATTAATTCCCGTAAAATAGAAATAGGAGACTATGGTATTTAGATTTATAAGGTATAATAATTCAAATTACTACTGTGCTTGATGAAAAGTATTTATGGCAATAAATTGCGTACTTCTTTTAAAAATATTTTGTAAATTAGGATATTGGTATGTATTTAGAAACTGATAGTATTAATAGTTCTTTATCTCTAAAAGCACTAATGAATTTTTATTAGTAAATGATATGTAAAGAAGATGCCATATGCTTTCATGCTCTACCATTACCGTACGTTTACCTTAAATTATTTGTACTATATAAGGAGACGAATCATCCTTAAAATGGATGATTTGTTAAAATGGTTTTTGCTTCTTCACTATCTTAATTCTGTGATTATGCTACTATATGTGCAACTCATTGTAGCCCTGTGGAAGGGATTTTTTATTTTTCTCCTGGATAGGGGGCATTTGATTGTTCTGTATAATTTCAATAAGTAATGTCATAGGAGTATGTGTATAGTATATCAATTTCTTAGAAATTAAGTAATTAGTTCTAATAGACCTTGTTAAAACTTGTGTCTTTATGATTATTTTAGAAATGGTTTATGATTGATTTTTATTTAATAAAAACCATTTTATAATATAGAATTATATATTTAATTAAAAATATCTATTATATATTTCTAATTATTAAAAATATTATAGCAAATAAATAAATACTAATTTTTATAATAAAATATACATATTTTTTTTATTATAAAAAATTAAAGGTTCTTTAAAAAATTAAAATAATATTTTCTCTTAATATATTTTATTTTTCAAAATTATAATAACAAGAAATTTAATATTTAATTTACAAATTATTATATAAATCATTTATTATTAATCATTTGTAATTAAATAGATTAAATATAAATTAAATAAAAATTAAAAAATGCAAGTATAATACATAAATAAAAATAATTTAATAATTAATATAAAATACTATTTTTAATGATATAAATATAAAAATTAAAATTAAACTTCTTAAAAAGGTAATAAAAAGTCCATTTCTAAATTAAATGTATCGAATTTCAGGATTTATTCAAAATTACATTTAAAATCCCCTAAATTAAATTATATTCTGCCATGAGAAAGTCTCAAGTATTACTCGTTGTGAGCAAAAACCAAAGCATTTGCTAAATCTCCATTTTATGGTGCATTTTTTACTATAACATAAATATTTAAATTGGAATTAGAAATAACTATAGTTACAGCAGAAATTAGAAATATTATACATTTAATATTTATACTCCATAAATTTTAATTTTGCGGAAATTAGGTTATTTCCTTAAATTGGGTATACTTTTAAAAGTTTTTAAAAAAGTTATCGTTGTATCGATTAATCTAGATATATAATTTTATTATTTATGAGGCAGATTTTTATAAATATATATGTAATCATTATTGATTCTAATTGGATAGCTTTATTTAGAAGTTCCATATTAAAGTATTCATTTTGAAATAATTCCTTAATAATCTTAAAGTCTATAATATAAATTATTTTATAACTATTGCTGTGCAATTTCGAATAGGAAAAAAAATACTAAAAATAATAAAATTTTATTTTAAATATGCATTTGCTTTTTACTTATTTTAATTAAAAGATATTTAATTAAATTTTCTATAATTCTATAATTTATATTATTTCAGTGTTATTAAAAAAATCGTATTTATTATACAAATGAATATTATTTATTAAATATATTTTTAAAATTTTTATAGCAAAAATTAAATAATTTATTTTTATAGTTATTTTAAGTTTTAATATATAATGAAAAATATATCTAAATATAGTATTAAGACATTATAATATAAAAAACTTAAGTAAATAAAAATAATTAAAATTATATAAAATATACTTATTAAAATTATTAAATTTAAATTATAAATATTCATAAAACACATGTATTTAAAATATATGTGATATTATTAAAAAAATTATATAAGTAATTTTAAACATTATAAAATTAAATTATATATAATTTGATTAAATTTAAATAAAAAAATTGTAAAATTATATAAAACATATATTTAAAATATGCAAAAAATATTATTAATAAATAATATTATGAATAGAAAAATATAGAAATCAAAAAAACTATATGAAATATTAATAATAATAATAAAAATAATAATAATATTAAAAATAATAATAATAATAATAATAATATCTATAAATATAAAAAATATTATAATAATAATTATTATTATATTAAAAAATATATAATATTATTTATAAAATATATAAATTAATTTATTTATTATATAAATTTATATTTTATAATTTAAAACAATCATTTTATGTAATAAATACATTTAAATATAATATAAAAATTTCAGAGTTATATATAAATATATATTTAATTCTAATCATATTTTTTTTTAAATAATTAATAATAAAATGCTTTAAAAATTTCTATTTTATAATAAAAAATTTTAAGTTTTTAATTATTATTAAAAATTATTATATATTAAAGTTTATTAATTTTAAAAATTATTATGTAGTGTTTTAAATTAATATTGAGATATATATCATTAAACAAAATTAAAAAAAATCAAATATAATATAATATAAATATATATATATATATATATATATATATATATATATATATATATATAATTATTATTTATTATTTATTATTTATTATTTATGAATAATAAAATTATTCTAATAATTTATAATAATATCTTAAAAAACATTTAATAATAAATATTTTTATTTATTCTTATCGATATTTAACTATATCTTTTATAATAAAAGTTATAAATACTCCTTTATATATATTTTATTTAAAAAAAATAACTTATATAAATTAAAACACTATACAAAATAATTAAAATAAATTAAATCAATTATTATAATATTAAAAGCTTTTATATAAATAAATTATACTAAATATTTATTGATGTATTTATTTTTTTAAAAAAAAATAAACTTTAAATTTTATTAAAAAATTATATTTTTAATAGTGAATATTCATAAATAAAAAAACATAAAAATATAAATTTAATAAAACAGAAAAATAAAAATTTTTAAAAATTATAGAATAAAAAGTATTTAAAGCAATAATTATTAAAAATTTTCGTTATAATAGGTTAAAAATAAATTATAAAAAAATAAATCTTTAATATACTTTGATTAATAAAATTATAAATACAAATAATTTATATATATAAAAAATAAAAATTAAATTGTATAATAAAATTTTTATAATAAAAATAATATATATTATAATTAAAATTTATTAATTTATATTTTTTAATATAAAATATATATTTTTTATTTGTTATTTTTAATTTGATATTTATTATCATTTACTTATTTATACAGGACTATAACTTTGCTATTAATTATTTTCATTTGAATTTTAAGATATATAGCTTTCTCTTGTATTTTTATTTCGTGCACTATATTTATATTCTTCATAAATCAAATTATTATTTCTCTATAATTATATTTTTAATTTATTAATAATTGCTATATTTTTATCATTTTCAATCACTTTTTACAAATTAAAATTTTTCTCTTCTTGTAATTATTTATATAATAAATTAAGCCTTTATTCATATGATTGTATTTATATATTTTCTATACACATATTTTTTTTTTCAAGTATATTTACTTACTACTATAACTCACATATTTATTTTTCTAATTATATATTTTTTGCAATTAAATTACAAATCATTTCTTGATGATTAATATCTAAAGTTTAATTATTAACTTAATTAATATTTTATAATTATTATAATTATAATTCTTAGCTTTAATTATTAGATTATCTTAATGTTTATAAATTATTTTTATAATTCTCAATTTTAACTTATAATTATTAATTTTCTTATTTGCATTTCTCGAATTATATTTAATATTCTTTATTTTCATTTGCTAATATTATATTTATTTAATTTATAGTTTGATTTTCTTATTTATAATTTTCTAGTTAATTTATTAATGATATTATTTACTAACTTTTATTATTATCTTTCTCAATTGAAAATTAAATTGTATCATTATCATTATTATTACTATACATATTATTTTTATTTATTTAAAGTAAGAATTTATTTGGGCTTTCTATATATGAAATATCACTTTATTAATTTATTCTAAAATTATTTTATGAATTCGAAATATTTCTCATTTTTTTATTTTATTAAAATAAACTAAAATAACTTTAACTGATTTTAAATTAAATTTTAATTTATATAAAAATCAAAATAATAATAATAATAGATTGAATTAGCAATTTATAAAAATTAATTAAAATTTTATAATTTTTATATAAATTTATTAATACAAAAAAATAAATTTGTTTTATTATAAATATAAACAATTATATATATAATTATTTTAAAACTAATATTATATAAACATTTATATTATATAATTAATAATTTTTATATAATTAAAAAATAAACTATATTTATTTCATATTTATTGTATATTATAAAATATTTAAGATAATTTTCTGTTAAAATTTTTTAAAATTTTTATTGAAAAAATAATATTAAATTTTAACTTCATACTATCTTTTTTTTAACAAATTTTTCAACTTTTTATTTTTAGAATATTAATTACTATATATTTAATTGTATATAAAATTATTTTAATTGAAATTATTATTTTATTAATTATTTTCCTATAAAGCTTTATTTAAAGTTAAATTAAAATTAAATGATTTATTATTTCCTATTTTTATATTACTTAACTCAATATATTAGGATTATTTTTATTCAAAAGGTGTTTCTGAATCATTTTATTTATAAATATTAGTCGTAATACTTCTTTTATATTTAATATTTTCATTATTAATAATTTATTATTGACAATGTTTTTTCTATAAAAAGTTAATGATTTTTCTCCCAGTTTCATTATTAGATTTTTTTTTTTTTAATTAAACATCAGTTTATATTTATTTCATAATATCATCATCAATTATTTTATTAAGAATGTATTTTTAATTACTACTATCATTAATATTAATATTATTTATAGTCTAATTACTTATATATTCATCTTAACAATATGATTAATTAATATTTTATTATTTATTTATTCTCTCTTTACAATATTTTTGGTCATAAGATTAATTCCGATTATATATTTTAGTTGTTTTTTAAAGAATTAAGGGAGGCTTTTTAATCTTAAAGTTTCTAATACGATTATATATTTTTTTATTTTTATTAATTTATTTTTATTCTTCATTAGTTTTTAAATTATGTTTTAATTTTTTATTGATTTCCCTATTTTTATTTTCTTTAGTTACTTAATAATTTTCCTCTTTGATTTTTTCTTATAAACTAGAAATATTAATATTATTTGATATATTACTTTAACATCTTTTATAATAAAAACTAGTATTTTTTTTATGATTTAAATACTTCTATTAAAGAATTTACATTTTTTATAAATTTTAAACTTAAGTCTAATTTTTATTTTAAACATATTGTTTGTTTTAATAATAATTTTTTTTTTTATAGTTTATATTTTCTTATTATTTATTCTTTTATTCTAGTTCTTCTTCGCAATTAGTTGAAAAATTAGGCTCAGTTTAACAAACAATTTATTTATTATTTTTCTAATAAAAATTATTATTCAAATAATAAAAACTATTATCAATTTAATAATTTGTAAACTAATTTCTATTTTCTTTTTATGAAAAACTTACATAGCTTTCTTTGTTTTATTAATTTTAACTTTTTTTTAAATAAAATTTTATTAATTTTCAATATTCTCCTTTGATAGACTTATAAATCTAGGTGTATTTTATAAGCTTTTTTAATTTAACATTATATTATCTTCTAATATTTTTGTTTGATTTTATATTTATATTATTTAATAATCATCTTTTATATTAAATTTATTTAAAGAATTACTAAATGTAAATAATTAAGGGTTAAACGAATTATAATTTGAAATTTATATATTTATTTGTTTATCGAATTAATTTATTATTTAATCTATTAACAATTTTTTGCAGTTTAATGAATCTTTAGATTCACTTTTTTATTAAATTATGTTTATTTTATGATATTATTGTTCTTTTTAATCATTTAATTTAAAAAATTATTTACTTTCATGTATTCCGATTTTTTTTTCAAACTATTATAACATTAAAATTTTATAATTTTATTTTTTATTTTTTTTATTTATTTTTTATTATATTTGTTTTTGTTAAATTTTGGATTATTTAATTTTTAATTTTAATATATTTATTTTAACAAATAAAATAAATTTTATAATAATATTATTTTTTAAATTTAATTATAAATTATATATATATTTTATTCTTTTTAATTATAAAATCTATATTTATTAAATATAATAATTATAAAAAATAAAAGATTAATTAATACTTAATATTTACAATTTTAACGCAAAATAAATTATATACAAGAAATTAATTATTCTATATTAACAAAAAATTAATATATATAAATAATATAAACCAAAAAATAATTTATCATAGAAATTCTTATCTATAATAATAAAATTAATATATATATATATATATATATATATATATATATATATATATATATTTATATTTATATATTTATATATTTTACAATAAATAACTAATTCTATTATTTGATTAAAAAGAATTTGTTCTTTGAAAACGTGCTTATTTATTACTAATTTATTATTAAAAAAAAGATGCTCTAATTTAACTAGCTCTATTAAATTAATTAGATTATCTAATTATATTATTCATTGTATTAAAATTACTTTAACTTAAAACGTTAATCAGGGGAATGTTTTTTTTTTATACATAATACTTTCATAATTTTAATTTATATATTCATTTTCTATTCTTAAAAAATTCCAAATAAACCTTCTAATAACTTCTAAGAAAAAAATTAAAAACCTAAAAAGTTCTTTCCTGATTTCCATCTAATTAATAATTCCATTTGAAAGTGAAAAAATCCAAGTACATCTCAATAAAAAGTCAGTTAACAAAGCAACATAATAAACTATAGGATTTTAATATATCAAAATTTCTCTTAAATAACCATATCTTTTATCCATTAAACCCCAATCCTTTAATATATCCCATAAATATGAATAAAAGCTACATATAATAGCACATACTACCCACAAATTTACATATGAATTATCTACATGGTTTGTTAAATAAGAAGTAAAAACTACTATCATACTAGATAAATATTTACAAAAATTCTTCATGTCATTGCTTTTATAATTATTTCTTTATTTACAATTTCTTAGACATTATCCCATTCTTATAATTAAAGGAAAAAATGATATAAATAATCTTAAAATAGATTAATTTTTACCTAAATATTAATATACATATATTTATATATTAATTTTTATACAATTATCTAATTCTTGTAGATTATTATTGTCAGAGTAATAATAACATATAGTATATTAAATATCTTTTATAGGCCCTAATAAAGACACTAATTAATCTGAAATCCACGCAATTTAAAAGCTTACTAAAATAGGTTAAAATGGACTTTTTATACACTTAATAATAGTAATTATGGTATATTTAAATGTTTTAAAGTCTGTAATAAGGAAATATAAAATTAATGAAATCCATAATATTATGGGAAGGTAATTTTTTTATATTAAATTTAATTAAGTGGTTACATTTTAGGGAATATATACAATATCAATTTATAGTTAATGCCATATAAAAAATATGAAAAATATTAATAATGAAATATAGTACTTTTTTAATGATACTTGCTTATTTTCTTGATAATTTTATATGTTTAAAAGTTGACCGTAATTTATTTTATATGTTTTTAATTCTTGGGAATTTAATATTATTAATCCGAAATATAATTCTATAATGGCTAATGTTCTGTATATTGGAAAAATATATTTGAAAAACTCATTTTCATGTTCAATTATATTATCATTTATTTACATTTATTTATATTTATATTAAATTTAAATTTGATTTTAAAATTTTGTTTAATTTTTTTATTAAATTTTAAAAATAAATATGAACATAAAAATTAATTATCTTTATAATATAAATTTTTTATTAAATATAAAAATTTATTAAAATATAAAAAATTATAGTATAATTATATTTTTTTTAATATATAAATACTAAATATATATATATTTATATATATATATATATATATATATATATATATATATATATATATATATATATATTTATATTTACCTATAATAAATTTTATTACTGTTTTATATGAATAAATTATACGATTAAAAAAATAATACTAATATAATAATTAAATATAATAATATAATTCTATTATAAAAATACAAGTAAAATTAATATACATTAAACAAAAAAATCTTATATTACATAATAAACAATTAAACATTCAATAACTTATATAATTTTCATTTCTTAATTTTTAATTATCAATTAAATATTTTTCTCTTCTTAATTAAATAATCCTTTATTACCTAACTGCAAGCTAGTATTTATATAAATCATATAAATTAGAAGCCATCCTTTATTTTTTATTTGCAATTTTTTAACTTTGTTTATTAATTTCTGGTTTAAATAGATATCCATAATTAACATTATTTTTTTTTTTATTAAAATTAAGTAAAACATTTTTATCTTAAACACTCAATTTATTATATAAGTTTTCAAAAAAAGAACTAAACTAATTAAATTCAATTTCTAGATTTTCAAGTTCTAATTAATATAAAATCGGTGAAATAATAACCAAAACTTCATCCGGAAGGCATTAAATATTAATATTCTAAGCTGAAATATGTCCGTCT
>NW_004085867.1:0-3113 GCF_000220395.1 Ichthyophthirius multifiliis
ATTATTAATATAATTTAATTTATAAATATATTAATATTAATAAATAAAAATAATTGTAAATTGTTAATTTATTTTATAAAAAAAATAAAATAAAAAAGTTATATTCTAATATAATATATATAGTAAATTAAACAATCAGAAAGTATTTTTATTGAATTAATAAAGTTTTTAAAGAATTTTATAAATTTTTTTTATTATTTGAAGGCATAAATTATAAAAAATATTATTAAGTATATATTAAAAAGTACTTTAAATATAATAATTTATATAATGACAAATAATATATATTAATATATTTATAAAAAATAAAATATATATTTAAAATATATATATAAATATATATATATATATATATTATATTATTTATAAGTATAATAATATTATTTTTTATTTGTAATATTATTTTATTTTGTAATTAATTAAAAATAAATATATTTATATAATTTTTTATTAATTTAATTTTTTAAACATATTTTTTTTTAATAGAAATATTTAATTTAATTATACATTTTGCATATATTTTTTTTTATTAAAAAATTTATATTTTTATTAATCATTTTTATATAATTCTAATTTATTTATATCTATTTTTTTTCAAACATGCTATTTTCTTTAGCAAATTCTCCACTTAATCCTTTAATACAATAACATTTATTTTTTTAAGGAATATCCTCTTGCACTACAAAAATTTGGACATGTTTTTTTTATACCCACAAAATTCTTGTATATTTTCAGAACATTCTATATATCTTTAATAATTTAAAACTGTAATTTTTTCTTTATTTTATTTACAAACTAATTTTTCTTTTTATACATGTATAGTGACTTATTATCCATTTAGATTGCATTCATATTTAAAAACAATAACCCACCATTTTTTCATTTTTCTAGTTATTTTTTAGAAAGTAAGTTCGAGTTAAAAAACCTCGAATCAGTCTTAAAGTAAATTCCGTTTCTTTCAATAAATTCTTTTTTGTTTAAAACACTATTAAAATCCCAGCATTTATATGTTGGTTTGGTAAATAAATTATTGATTTCAGGATCATTAAATTAGCAAGTTGTACAAAAGTAAAATAGTCAATCGCTAATTATACAGCTTTCTCGCATAAACCAATAAAATATTTATAACTATCATGAGGAGGTAATTTTAATAAATAAATCTTGTCGTAGTTTATTATCATATTAAAGAAAGATTTATTTTGTAAATTACAGATATTTTAAGATTCCATAAAAAGTGGAATAGATTTGTATTTGTATTTTTATTTCATTTTATAGTGAACACATTTATATTTGAGGATTCTTAAGCTGACAATATAAATGAGTAATTATATTGTTATAACGAATTATTTTATTTTTTCATTTTTTAAAAATTTTAATAGTATTTACAATTTGATAATTATAATATATTTACGGGTATAAATATAGAATTAGTATAAAATAATTTAAATAAAAAAATATATTTAAAATTATTTAAAAAAATAATCATTATAAATAATATTTATTTAATATTATATAAAAAATTAATCATTATAATATATAAATAAACAAAAAAATTAATTAGATTTTTATCACAAATTTTTATTAAAAATAAAATAAGAAAAAAAAATATATTATAAAAAATTTGTATCATAGTAAATAAATATTTGTTTTCGGATATAAAAATAAAATATATATATATAAATGTTAGTTTTTAAATAAATAAAATAATCTTAATAATTTAAATAAATAAATTCTTTTATATCAACATAAAGTATATATTATATATTATATTTAAGATAAATTATATTATAAAAATTTTAAATATAGTAATTATTATTATTTTTATATAAATTAATTATAGAAAATAAATTTTTATATTATGATAAATAAAAATAAAGATTTTAAATATAAAAGTATAAAAATAAATAAATTATAAATAAAAAAATATATAAAATATATCAGAAAACATATAAAATTAAATAAAACTAAATTAAAAAAAAATATATATATGTATTTATATATAAATAAATATATATACATATATATATTTTTTTTTATTTATATTTAAATATATAATTAAATATTCTTATTTATAAAATATATATTTTTATTCTATTAAAATACAATTAATATTTTCATTCATATATTAAACATTATTTATAAATATTATATAATTATTAACTTATTTTTTTTATTATGTAAATAATTTTTTTTATTTTTCTATTTTATAAAAATTATTTATATTTATATTTGTAAAAAAAATTTAAAAATCTTTATTTTATTATTCTTAATTAAAAAATAATATTTTCTAGTTATTTACATACAAATTTAATAAGAAAATTATTAATTACAATATATAAATAAAAACAAATTAACAATAAAATTAAAAAAATATGTATAAACTTATAATATACCTAGTATTAATAACCTTTGTTTTCGGTCTAAAAGTCCTTAAACACGAATGTGGCCATGATAAAATAAAAGAAATCTCAAAATACGAATCCATTCCTCCAGATCCTATTGAAGAATTTTCAGATATTCGTAATTTATAAACGAAAAAACCTCGTAATATGGTAATTACCTATAATATGGATTTTTTCGAACCTTTAGCTAATTCTTGTATGATATATTAGGTAAGTAAAATAATTAGTAGCATCGAGAAAGCAATGTAATTGGCAACTAACTATTTTTCTCGTTTAATAAAAATAATCCCAAGAAAAGAAACAGATATGAGATATAAATCAAGTAAAAAAAATTGTGGAATAGTTCAAGTTCCTAATATAGATAAAACTTAGGGAAGAAATTCTGATTTACATCTATATGTATCATATACAGTTGAATCAAGTAACAATGCTTTAGCCAACGCTAATTGGTGTTAATTTATAGATCGTTTAGGACCTACTCATGGTACAGTTAATTTTAATTTAGGTTTATTAACTAGCAAAAATCTGGAAGATCCTATTGTGTTTGAAGATTTAATGGAAATAGTTATCCATGAAATCACTCATATATTATGTTTTAGCAATGATGATATAAAAGATGGGTAACTTCTGATGGATAGCCTCATAATCTCGCTACTTTTGAAAAGATATAAGGGGAGTTAAATTTAGTTGCTCAGACTCCTAATGTTTGAA
>NW_004085867.1:3134-49628 GCF_000220395.1 Ichthyophthirius multifiliis
AATTAGAATACATATGGTGTTAAATTTGGGATTTAATCAAAATGTTTTAATGTGACTTTATTGAATAAAAAACATTAACCATATGATAAATTGTAGGGTAAATGTTATTAATATAAATGTGAATCTAATGAAAAATTGGTTATTGAAGTAGGAGATTAAAAGGTCATTTGTACTTAAAACTTAGCATAAATGAAAGTTAACGGATTTCATGGATATATTTAGTGTCCAGAAAATATAAACGAATTTTGTGGGTTTAAAAAATTCTGTCCGAATCAGTGCAGTGCAAATGGATTTTGCTTAAAAGAATAATGTTATTGTGCAAAAGATTTCTAAGGAAATGATTGCTCAGTTTAAAATAATTTATGAAAAAACTAAATATTTTATATATTTATTTTTTAATTTAATTTTTAATTAAAAATAAATAAAAAAATATTGATATTTTATAAATATAAAAAGGTATATTATATTTATATTTAATTTTCTATATAAATTAAATTTTTAGAAAATATTATAAAAAAAAAATTAAAATAAAAAATAGAATAAGTAAATAAAATTACTTAAATAATGATATAAAAAATAAAATATAAAAAAATAAAAATAAAATACATATATAAAATATAATATAGAACATAAATTAAAAAATAAATAAAATAAATTAAAAATAAAAATAATAATATATATAGATATATTAATGTAAATGTATAAAAAAATTAAATATATATCATTATTAAATTGTTTAATATTGATTTTAAAAATAAAATAAAATAAAATAAAAATATATTTATATAAAAAAAAACATATAATTATATATATATAATATATATATTTATTTTTTATATATATATATTTATTAATATTTATATTTTTTTTATATATAATTTTTTTTTAAATTAATTTAAATTTCTTTTAATAATTATTGATAAATAATATACATTTAATTTATATTTATAATCAATTCAATTTTTATAATTTTATAAATGTAACAATATTAAAAAAATAATTTCTATAAACTTAATTAATTTTTTATTTTTTTATTTTTATTAAATATTTTTTATTTTTTTTTAATTTTTATTAAACTATTTTTATTAAATATATAAATATAAATTTTTATAAATTATTTTAACTTATTTAATGATAATTTATTTAAATATAAATAATTTTTATTATACTATATAAAATATTTTATTAATTTAATATTATTCTATTAAGTTATTTAAATAAAAATTAGAATAAGGAAAAAATAATAATCATAATATATATAAAAAAAAAATATTTACAAAAAAAATTAATAAAAGATGTAAAAATTTATAATAATTTAATTATTAATAACCTTTATTTTCGGTCTAAAAGTCCTCGAACACAAATGTGGTCATGATAAATTTAAAGAAATCTCAAAATATGAATCAATCCCTCTAGATCCTGTAGAAGAATATTCAGATATTCGTAATTTATAACTTAAATAAGCTCGTATTATGATAATTGCCTAAATATGGATTACTTCAAACATTTAGCTACTTCTGCTTTGAAAAATAAGCTAATTAGAATAACTAATAGCTTCGAGAAAGCTTTAAATTTGGAAATTGATTTTTTTTATCATTTGATAAAAATAGTACCAAAAAAAGAAACAGATATTAGATATAAATATAGTAATGCAAAATGTGGAATAGTTCCAATTCCTTAAATAGACAGAACTTAAGGAAGAAATTCTGATTTACATCTATATGTATCATATACAGTTGAATCAAGTAACAATGCTTTAGCCAACGCTAATTGGTGTTAATTTATAAATCGTTTAGGACCTACTCATGGTACAGTTAATTTTAATTTAGGTTTATTAACTAGCAAAAATCTGGAAGATCCTATTGTGTTTGAAGATTTAATGGAAATAGTTATCCATGAAATCACTTATATATTAGGTTTTAGCAATGATGATGCAAATAGATGGGTAAATTCTGATGGATAGTCTCATAATTTCCCTATTAATAAAACAAAAGTAAGGGGAGTTGAAAGTTTTGTTTCTCAGAACTCCTAATGTTTTGTAATTCGCTAGAAATTATTACGGATGTCAAAATTTACATGGTATGCTTCTTGAAGATTAAGGAGGAAAAAAGTCTGCAGGATCTCATTGGGAATAAACAGCTATCGCAGACGAATACATGAATGCAAGTATATCACTAACTTAGGCCTATTTTAGTGGTTTTACTACCAATCTTTTAAGAGACACAGGTTTCTATGCTGAAATAGACGAATCTATGGAAGAATAAATGTTCTATGGAAAAGGAAAAGGCTGTGATTTCATATATGGTATATGCGAATTAAAAAAATAGAGAATTTTGTAGTCTTGTGAAAGACGATGGACTATGTGATTTTTATTACCATGGATCTTCTATATGTAATATTGGCTAATATGATGATTCTGATTGTAACACTTCTAAAGTCAATACTAACGGAAAATGCTGGGATACTAGTCAATTAAATACATAAGAAAATTAGAATACATATGGTGTTAAATTTGGCATTTAATAAAAATGTTTTAATGTGACTTTATTGAATAAAAAACATTAACTATCTGATAAATTGTAGGGTAAATGCTATTAATATTAATGTAATCGTAATTAATAATAATTGATTATTGAAGTAGGAGATTAAAAGGTTAATTGTACTTAAAACTTAGCCTAAATGTATGTTAGCGTATATAATGGATATATTTATTGTCCGGAAAATATACATGAAATTTGTATGTTTAAAAAAAATTCTGTACAAATAACTGTAGTGCAAATGAATTTTGCTTAAAAGAATAATGCTATTACTCTAAAATATACTAAGAAAAAGATTGTTCAGTTAAAAAAAAATTATGAAAAAGAATATTAGTTTATTTTTAAATTTATTTTTATTTTAATTAATTAAATACAAATAAAAAAAACAAATATTATATTTTATTTAAAAATATAGTTTTATTAAAAAAAATTAAATATATTTTTTAATATTAAAAATTATTTTAAAAAATTAATAAAATAAAGAAACATAAATATAAATTAGTATTTAAAAAAAAGATAAAAATAACTAGAAAAAAAAATATAAAATAAATAAAATATATATTTTATGAATTGTTTATAATTATTCAAAAAGTAAAATAAAAATTATATTATAAATTTATAAAAAATTTAATAATTTTAAAATAATAATTTTTTATATATATAAATTTATAATATTTATTAATATGTATTTATAAGATTAGTATTTATATATATTTATAATTAATATTTTTTATTTATTTAAATGTAATAAAATATTTATTTATATATTTATATATTTTTATATTTATATATATTTTAATTTAATATTTCTTTATATTATTTTATTTACTTTCAAAATTAATTTATTAATATATTTTAAAACTACTTAAATTTATATATAATTATTAATATATTTTAGACTCTGTTTATAAATTTTTATTATTTTTTTAAATTTTTTTTTTTTTTTATTATTATTTCTTGTTTTCAAAAATGTTATTTTCTAGAGCAATCTTCTCCACTGAATCCTTTAATACAATTACATTTATTTTTTAAACAATATCCGTTTGCACTACAGAAATTTGGACATATTTTTTTAAACCCACAAAATTCTTATATATTTTCCGGACATTCTATATATCCTTAATAATTTTAAACTGTCATTTTTTCTTTATTATATTTACATACTATTTTTTCTTTTTATATATGTATTGTGACTTATTATCCATTTGCATTACATTCATTTTTAAAGCAATAACCCATAATTTTATCATTTTTTTATTTTATTTTTTTAGAAATTAAGTTCGAGTTAAAACATCTCGAATCAGTCCCAAAGTAAATTCCGTTTCTTTCAATTAATTCATGTTGTTTAATACACTATTAACATCCCAACATTTATATGCTGCGTTGGTAAATAAATTATTGCAACCAGGATCATTAAATTAACCAGTTGTACATGTAGCAAGACCATTGTGGTAAAAATCGCATAATTTCTCGTCAGTTTTAGGATCACAAAATTCTCTTGTTGTAGTTTTACATTTACCAAGAACATACTCACAGCCTTTACCTTTTCCATAGAACATCTATTCTTCCATAGATTCATCTATTTCAACATAGAAACCTGTATCTCTTAAAAGATTAGTTGTAAAACCACTAAAATAAGCCTATGTCAGTGATACAGATGCATTCATGTATTCGTTTTGGATAATCGTGTTTTCCCAATGAGAATTTTTAGAACTTTGGTCTCCATAATTTTAAAGGGGCATACCAACTAAGGTAGGACATCCGAAATATTTACGAGCAAATTCCAAAACATGAGGAGTTGTGAGTAATAAACTATCAATATCCCTTATTTTTTATGTAATAGTAGGTTTACTATATGGAGTTCCTATTGAACTTTTCCATTTAGGTATATCATCTTCGCTAAAACCTAATATATGTGTAATTTCATGGATAACTATTTCAATTAAATCTTTTAATTCAATAAAATCAGTCAATTCTAATTCCAATATTTCTGCTAAATTGAAGTTAATTAAACCATGGGAAGGCCCTAGACCATCCAAAAATTAACACCAAGTTGCAGAGGCATAATACTACTAATCAACATCCATTACATATTATACATATAAATGTAAATCAGAATCCTTTCCACTAGTTTTATCTATTTAAGGAACATCAAAATTTCCACATTTTTAAGATTTATATCTCATATTTATTTCAGATTTTGGGATTATTTTTATTAAACGAGAAAAATAGTCAATCGCTATTTATATGGCTTTCTCACATAAACCAATAAACTATTTATTACTATCATGAGTAGGTAATTTTGAAAAAAAAGACATGTCGTAGGTTATTACCATATTGCGGGGAGTTTTATTTTGTAAATTACGGATATCCTAAGATTCCATATCAGGTGAAATAGATTTATATTTGTATTTTTATTTCATTTTATCGTGAACACATTTGTGTTTGAGGATTCTTAAGCTGAAAGTACAAGTTATTAGATATAGTATTATAATGAGTTTTTTCATTTTTAGTTTTTTTTAACTTTTTTTTATTATTTGTAATATGATTATGATTGCTTTGATTATGTATATTAATATTTAAAAATAAATAACTTTTAAAATATGATATATCATAATTATTTATATTTATAATTATATATAAAATTAATTTTTTATTTAATATTTAAAATAATATTAATTAATTTGAATTTTTATCACAATTTTTTTTATTAAAATTAAATAAAAAATATTTTTGTTATTATTAAATGCAAAATATTAAATATAAATATGCTTTTAATTGAGATGATTATTAATTATATTAATATGTATGAATTTCAAATTTATTTTTATTTAGATTAAAGTATTTTTATAGAATTTAGTTATAAATATTTTCTCTTTTCTCTATATAAAATAAAAAAAATTATTTTATATTAAAAAAAGATTAAAATAAAAATAATTTTAATATGTAATTTTTAAAAAAATAAAAATAAAAAATTATGATATAAATTTAAATATAAGTATAAAAATTAATATAATATCAATTTAAATATTAGAAGATAATAAAAAAATAGTATTAATTTAATTTTTTAATTTATGTTTTTATATTTAATTTTGATTTATTAATATTATATTTTTTCAAAAAAAAATTATATATTATTTAAAAATTAATATTTTTTTTAAAAAACATATATCTATAAATAAAATTTTTCTTAATATTGAATAAAAAATATTATTTTTTTAATTTTTATAATATTTATATTATATTTATATAATATTTATATAAATTAAAGTTTATTTTTATTTATTTATTATATTTTTTTAAAAAAATTTGATTGTAGTTATAATAAATAATATTAATTTTTTTTTTTTTTTAAATGTAATAAATCTTTATTTAATTTTTTAAATATTTTTATTATTAATGCTATTAAAAAATGAAAATTAAATATTTTTTAAGCTTGAAGCAAAATTTAGATTAATATAAAAAAAAATTAAAAGCTTAAATAATAAAAAAGTAAGACTTCTATTTTCTAAAATAATAGAAAAATAATAATCTATTTCAAGAAACTATTTTTATATTGCAATCTTTTCCAATGAATCCTTTAGCACAATAACACTTATTATTTAAGCAATATCCATTTGCATTACAGAAACCGGGACATATTTTTTTGAACCTACAAAAATTAGATAAATTTTTTGGACATTCAAGGAATCCTTTATATCCCTAAAATGTTAATTTCTCTAAATTTTAACTACAAGTTTGTTTAATTTATCCTACCCATATATTCACTTATTATTTAGTAGAATCACATTAATATCTATAGCAATTTCCTATATTTTAAAAGCTATGTTTTTTATTTTTAACCATTAAATTCCCGTTAAAACATCTCGAATCAATCCCAAATTTAACTCCTTATTCTAATTAAGCATTTCTTGTGTTCAAAATACTATTAACATCCCAGCATTTTGCATTTATGTAGGTAACTAAAGTATTACAACCAGAATCATTTAATGTATAAACATGACAAAATGATTATCCGTGATGGTAAAAATCACATAATTTCTAGTCAGTTTTAGGATCACAAAATTCTATTTTAGCAGAATCACATTTACCCATGACGTGTTCACAACCTGCTCCTTATCCATAGAACATTTATTCTTCCATATTGGCGTCGATTTCAGCATAGAAACCTGTATCTCTTAAAAGATTAGTTGTAAAGCCACTAAAATAAGCCTAATTAGGTGAGGTTAATGAATTCATATATTCGTTTTGAATGTCTGTATTTTCCAATGAGAATCTTCAGAATTATTGCCTCCTTAATTTTAAAGAGGCATACCAATTAAAGTAGGACATCCGAAATATTTACGAGCAAACTCCAAAACGTTTGGAGTTTTAATTAGTAAATTTTCAATTCCCCTTATTTTTTATTTAGTAGTAGGTTCAATATGAGGAGATCCATTAGAAGTTTCCCATAAAGGTATATCATCGTTACTAAAACCCAAAATATGAGTTATTTCATGTATAATAACTTCCATTAAATCTTCAAATTATATAGGATCATTTAAATTTTTATCTTTTATAAATTATAAATTGAAATTAACTTCGCCATGAGTAGGTCCTAGACCATCAACAAATTAACACCAACTAGCTACAGCTAAATAGTTATCATCTTTATTATTTGTATATGATACATATAAATGTAAATCAGAGTTCTTTCCCTAAGTTTTATCATTTTAAGGGACAATTACTTCTCCACATTTGGGATGACTTTATTAATATTTCATATTTTATTCAGATTTTGGAAATATTTTTATTAATCGAGAAAAATAGTCAGTTGCTAGTTATATAGCTTTCTCGAAGGTAGAAATTAACATTTTATTTTTTTCATTAGAAGGTAATTTTTAGAAATATGATATATCATAACTTATTACCATATTACGTGGTGTTTTATTTTACAAACTACGAATATCTAAAGATTAAATATCAGGTGGAATTGATTTATATTTGTATTTTTTTTTCATTTTGTCATGGGCACATTTATGCTAGAGGACTCTTAAGCTAATAATACAGTTTATTAAATATAGAGTTATAATTATTTTTTTCATATCCATTTTTTAAATTAATTATTTAAATTTATATTTATTTAATTAAATAAATTATATTTATTTAATTAAATAAATATTTATATTTGATAAATTATATTTATTTAATTAAAATTATATTTTTTAATACTAATTTTATTATCATCTTATATAATTCAATTTTACATATTTTTAATATGTTTTATTTACTATTTTAATATTCATTTTAAAATATATTAGATATACTAAAAACATTAAATATTTAAAAATATAAATATAATTATATTTATACTTTATTATAATTAAAAAAATTAAATATATTTGAAATAGTTTCCATTTATATTTATATGAATAAAAAGTTAAATAAAATTAATATTAAAAATAAATATCTTTTAAAAGATATTTATAGTAATTTAATAATATTAATTATATTAAAAATATTTTAAATAATAAAATATTTAAGATTTAAATTTTTTTATTTTATATTTATAATATTTATATAATTGTAAAATAAAATATTAATTAAATTAAAAATGATTTTAAATATGAATAATGAATATTATATAGATCTTTAGTTATATATATTTTATAAATTATGAAATTTAAAATATATATTCGAAAATCCTTTAAATAATATTTAATATTTAATAGGATATTTTTTAAAATTAAAATTCATATTTTTTAATTAATAATTATTATATTAAAAATAATTTATTAGATATATTATTATATAATCAAAATCATATATTATCCCGAATAAATAAATGAATTTAAAACAAATACATAAAATTTTTAAAAACAAGAATCAATAAGTTAAAATTTAATAAATAAATAAATGTGTTTTTTAATTTACTTCTATATAAAAAAATATATAATATTATCTTAATTAACCAAATTAAATATACAAAATTATTTTATTTTCCATATTTAATATTTTTTTTATAAAAATAAAATTTCATTAAATAGAATAAATGTAATGAATAAATTGGAAATATCTATAAAAATACTATATTAGAAATTGAAATCGATAGAACATCTATATATATTAATTAATATATATATTAATTATATATTTATTTTTTTCAATATATTCATTAAATAATTTAATAATATATTTAGATTTTTTTATTTTATAAAGGTAAATTAAATTATTATTAAATATCAAATAAAAAAAATTATTTTTTCTTCTTAAAAAATTCTATTTTTCAAATAAATAATAAAATAAAATTAAAGGCCTTATTAAATAAACCACTAAAAAAAAAAATATTAAAATGAATTAAATACTCATATTTATTTAACCTATTATTAATAACTTGCATTTCTTTCCAAAATCCTCCAACACTAATGCTTCCATGATAAAATGAAAGAAATATAGAAATATAACTAAATTTCATCTAATTAGGAAATTTTAGATATCAATAATTTAAAAAATAAAAAACCAAGTTATACGGTCATAACTTGTGATATATCTTATTATTTCTAATATTTAAAATAAAATATTAACTGCACCTGTAGAAAGTAGTAGTATCATTATCAATAGATTATTTTTAATTTAATAAAAATAGTCCTAAGATCTAAATCTGAAATGACATATTAATAAAATGATAAATATTTAGCCGTAGCTATTTCTTGCAAATTATTAGATCTTCTAGGACCTGCTCATGGTGAACTTTAATTTCTAACGGATTTCTCCATATTAATAATACTTTTAAATAATATATAAGGAAATATTTTAGAACTCCAGAATTTTGTGATTTGCTCGTAAATTTTTAGAATATCCTACTTTATTTGGTATGCCTCTTTAAAATCGATATACAAAGCAAATACATGAATTCATTAATGTCACCTAATTAGGCTTATATTAGTAGTTTTACAGCTAATATTTTAAAAGATACAGGGTTTCTATGCTGAAATCAACTCCACTATGGAAGAAAAAATGTTCTATGGCTAATAAACAGGCTGTGAACACATAATTACTAATGCGATTTTACCAAAAAAGAGTACTGTATTATTGAAAACTAATAATATTATATAATTATTATACTGGGCAGGATTTCTATAATTATTTTTTATTGTTATTTGGTTTATTATATTATTTAAAAGCACATAATATCTTAAAATATCCTTCATAACTGTATTTAAATGATATACTTCTTTTTAATTTTTTGTGTGAATTATCTATGTTTATATTTATATCATTATATTATGTCAAATAATAAATAATTATTCCTGATAAATATTTTGTAATATAAAAATTTATTTATAATATCATTTATGGAAAGTACTTTTTTTTCATTGTTTTTCTAGTTTATAATCTTTTTCTAAATCTTGATTTTGTAATGTTTTTAATAAATTCACTAAATTCTTTAATTTATTTGTTCAAAAGTAGGTCTTTTTTATTAGGTCCTAAGTTCCAAAAAATTAATATTTGTATTTTTAAAATTAATAACTTCGATAACTAACTAATTAAGAGAGAGATAGTGCATTTTTATAGAATTTTTTTTATTCTAAATTATTACTAAAAAAATAGCAACTTTTAGCCGTAATTTTTTAAAAAAGTTCAATTAAATCAATATTTTCTAATTTATTTTTCCTTATTAAATTAAAAATAATGTCTTTTTTTTTCAAATTTTTATTGTCGAAATACTTTGATATAAGAAATCAAAATTTAAAATTATCATTTTGCCATTTTGATTCTTTTATAATAAGTTTAAAGTCTCTAATTAATTTTTTTATTGAATTTCTAAAAAAAGGACTTTTATCATAATATTTTTCTTCTATATTTGTAAAGGCTTTCAATAAATTTATGTCTGGAATACCTAGATTTATTTTAGACATATAATTCTTAACAAATACTCAACTATTTTAACCATCATCATGTACATGTTTAATATAGTAAGTATGTTTTTTATATACTTGAATTCTCTTTTTTGTTTTAGCCAGAGCACCCAATATTTTATAGAATTAGTATTTTCCAGATTATAAATAGTAACAGTATATTAAGTAACGAATTAAAATAAGTTTTATTAGACAACATTATATTAAAATATACAGAGAAAACAAAATTACCTTTTTTATCAAATAATATATATTTATATTTCAATTAAAATTAATTTAATTAACATTTATCTTTATTTAAATTACATAATAATTACATTTAATTTCGTCTAAAGACTTATTTTTTATTAAATATTATTTACTCAATATAAATTAATATATTTTAGTTTTTTATTTTATATTATTTATCTTTTTAAATTTACTAAAAATTAATTTTGATAAAAATTTAAATTTTCAATATAATTTTGAATCTAAATTAAAATATAATCATTAAGAATAATAACTATTAGGCATTTATTGTACTCTAATATTTAATGGAAATAGTTATCCATGATTCATTCATATATTAGGTTTTAGCGATGATGATATATTAAGATGGGTAAATACTGATGGATCATCCCATATTCTCCCTACTATTAAAATATAAGTAAGAGGAGTTGGAATTTTTTCTCTCAGAACTCTTCAAGTTTCGTAATTCGCTAAAAGTTATTACAGATATCATAATTTACTTAGTATGCCTCTTGAAAATTAAGGAGGAAACGAATCTACAGGATTTTACTGGGAAAAAATAATCATCGAAGACTAATGATACATGAATTCAAATATGTAAACTTATACATATTTTAGTCTTACAATCAATATTTCAAGAGACACAGGTTTCTATACTGAAGTAAACGCCTCTATGAAGTAAAAAACAATTTATAGATAAGGAGAAGGCTGTCAATTTGTCAATGGTAAATGTGATTAAAATATAAGTGAATTTTGTAGTCATGTAAAAAATGATGGATTATGTCGTTATTATTGCCATGGATCTTCTAATTTTAGTATTTGTTATTTAAACGATCATGATTGTAATATTACTAGTATCTATTATAATGGAAAATTTTGATAATAATTAAATTTATAAAAAAAAAAAAAAATTTAAAAATATTTAGAATGATTCAAAAAAAAAAAAATATATATATATAAATTTTTATAATAATATAAAAATAATTATATTTTCTATATTGAATATATATATTATTTTTATATTTAATTTATATTAAAAAAATAAATATATATATATTGATTTTAATATTTTTTTAAAATTAAATAATCATTAAAAGTATTAAATGATAGAAAAAATAAATAATGTTATATATTATAGTGATTTTTTATAATCTTTTTCCAATTTTTATTAAAAAATTTCTATATTGAATAATTATTTATATCGAAATATTTTAATAAAATAAAATTATTTTTATTTTAAAAAAATAATTTATATCTAAAAAAAATCATATGATAAATATATAAAATAATTATAAAATATTCTTCTATTTAATTAACAAATATAAAATAAATAATTAAAGATATTTTTTTTGTGTTTTATAAAGCATTATGATTTATCAATATGATTATTTTTTTTATTTTTTTAAATAAGCATTAATTAACTTATTTAAGAATAAAATAATTTATCTTATTTTAAGAATTTATATATTGATTTTTGAAATTTTTTATACATAATATTATTTTTAATATATCCCCATTTTTATGAAAATGCAAACAACAAAATATTATTTTTAGTGATATAAATGTAATTATAATATTATATAGAAGAGAGAGATATATAATATCTTATGAATATAAAATTATACATAAATAATGCTTTCTATAATGGATATATTTTGTTAAATTTGAATTTAATTTTATAAAGTAATTTATTGAAAAATTAAGGTAAAAAAGAAAATGATGATGATTTAAAAATATAGAATAATTTTTCTAAATTGAAATTAGTAATTGGTTCAATATATTTTTTCTTAATTATATATAAATTTAAAAAGCAGATATTTAAACTGATATTATTAATAATTAATATTTATTTTATTCCTAATTATATTGAATTTTAAGTTTTTTTTTTTTTAATAATTTTTTTTTATTTTTATATGTTTAATATTTGATTAATAAATTTACTTTAATGAAAGTTTTATAAAATTATTATTTAAATATATTGATAAATATATTTAGGAATAAATTACAGCTTAAAATTTATATGTATTAATTATAAATAATTAATGATTTTTAGGCATATATCAGTATATCGCTAAAACCAAAAATATGAATTATTTCGTGGATAATTAATTCCATTAAATCTTAAAATTCAATAAGATCAGTCAAATATGTATTCTGATAAATAACATAAATTAAAGTTATTAATACATTAGTATGTTTAGAAGATCAAAAATTAACAATAAAAAAAATATTGTTAAATTATCATTTTCATTTCATAATTATATAGCGCATATATTTTTAAATCATTGTTCTTTCCTTAATTTATTTATTTATATGCAATTGGATTTTTTTTATATTTTATTTAAAAATTTTTGATTTTGCTTGTATGATATTTTTATAGTGATTAAAATTTAATATTAAATTTATTAAAATTATATTATTATATAAAAACTTTTTTAACATGTTTTATATATTTAAAAAAAAAAAAAATATATTAAATAGATATATTCATATAGGAGAATTTTATTTAAAAAAAATGGCTTTATTATAATTGTTTGTATTATTATATATATAAAATTGATAAATTTAAATTTATTTGTTTTAGAATTAAGTAAATTATATAATTTTAAAAAATATTTTCTCCTTTCTTAAATATTTTAAAGAAAATTTTTATTATATTTTAAAATTAAGATTTTTAATTTTAATTTAAATTTTAGCAAAATAAACAAAAAAAATATCAAGTTAAAATTATTATGTATATAGCAGTATTTTGGAAATGTTATATTAGACTTTTTTTAAAAAAAAATTGAAAAAAAATAAATATAAAAATATTTTAATTTGTATGATTATATAAAATAACAATAAAATATATATATTAAAATTATTTAATTTAAATATTTTTATTAATATGATAATTTTTGATTTTAATAAATATATTTAATAATATTATATTGTGAAATATTATATATAATAACTTTAATAAATAATTATGTATAAGATATTTGTATGAATAATAAATTAAGAAATTAATAATATATTATAATAATATATTAATAAAAAAAATATTTAGAAATAAAAATATATATAAATATAATTAAATATATATATTAATATAAATATTTATAAAAAATTAGATGAATAATTTTAAAATAATCATATTATAATAATATATATAATAAATAAAAATTAACTATATATGAATGCGTATTTAATTTTTAAATTAAATTAATTTAAAATTATACAGTTTATTTTTCAAAAAATTATATTAAATATATATTTTTAATTTAATTTTAAAAAATATCAAAAAAAATCGGCAATAAATTGATTTTTGCCTTTATTTTTGATTAAAACTTTATAAAATATAAAAAAATATATCAAATTAAAAAAAAAATATTATATGTATTTTTTATAATTATATTAAAAAATAAAATTATAATTGATTTTAATACTACAAATAAATATAAATACATTTAATAATTATTTTGGTATTAATTTAAAAATATTATAATAAAATTAATTAGATTATAATTTCTTTTATAAATAAATAAAAAAATAATTTAAAAAAAGAAAATATATATAACTTAATTTTACAAAAATACTTATTTAAAACTAAATTGTACAAAAACAATTTAGTATATAAAAAAATATAAAAATATAATATTTATATATATAAAAATATATATATATATATATATATATATATATATATATATATAATAATTATTAAATATGTCTATAAAACACAAATTTATTTTGAATATTTTAATTTCAATAATAATAATAATTTTTTTTATTTTATTTTTTATCTTTTTAGAAAAATATTATTTGTGATAAAATTTGAAATATTTTATATAAATAATATATATAATAAAAAATTATTTTTATATAATAATTAAAACAATTATTATATAAAACGTTAACAAAAACCTAGATATCAAAATATTAAAACCTAAATCTAAAATAATTATAATCAATTTATAAATAAAAAAAAAGTTAAAAACAAATAAAATGAAAAAATTCATTATAACATTATTATTTATAACCTGTATTTTCAGCTTAAGAATCCTCAAACATAAATGTGCCCACGATCAAATGAAATAAAAATACAAATACAAATCAATTCCACCTGACATGTAATCTTAAGATATCCGTAATTTACAAAATAAAATTCCCCGTAATATGGTAATAAGTTATGATATGTCTTATTTCAAAATATTACCTTAAAATGCTAAAAATAAATAGTTAACTAGTATATGCGAGAAAGCCGTATAAATAGCTATTGAATATTTTACTCGTTTAATAAAAATAATTCCAAAATCTGAAGTAAATATGAGATATAAATCTTCGAAATGTGGAAAAGTTGATGTTCCTTAATCAGATAAAACTAGAGGAAAGAATTCTGATTTACATTTATATGTATAATATGTAATGGAAGATGATTAGTAGTATTAAGCCTCTGCTATTTGGTGTTAATTTTTGGATGCTCAAGGACCAACTCATGGTTTAGTTAACTTCAATTTAGCTGAATTAGAATAAATAGAATTGGATGATGCTATTGAATTTGAAGATTTAATTGAAATAGTTATCCATGAAATTACTCATATATTAGGTTTTAGCGATGAAGATATACCTAAATGGGTAAATTCTAATGGAATCGCATATGCTAAACCTACTATTACATAAAAAATAAGGGATATTGATAGTTTATTACTCACAACTCCTCATGTTTTGGCATTTGCTCGTAAATATTTCGGATGTCCTACCTTAGTTGGTATGCCTCTTTAAAACTAAGGAAACGGAAATTCTAAAAATTCTCATTGGTTAAACACAATCATGCAAAACGAATACATGAATGCATCTGTATCATATACTTAGGCTTATTTTAGTGGTTTTACAACTAATCTTTTAAGAGATACAGGTTTCTATACAGAAATAAACGAATCTATGGAAGAATAGATGTTCTATGGAAAAGGTAAAGGCTGTGAGTATGTTCTTGGTAAATGTAAAACTACAACAAGAGAATTTTGTGATCCTAAAACTGACGAGAAATTATGCGATTTTTACCACCATGGTCTTGCTAATTGTAGTGTTGGTTTATTTAATAATCCTGGTTGCAATAATTTATTTACCTACCCAGATTATAAATGCTGGGATGTTAATAGTCTTTTGAACATTGAAGATGTTAATGAAAAAAATGGAGGTTAATTTGGAGAAGATTCAAGATGTTTTAACGGAAACTTATTAGCTAAAACAGAAAAAAAATCAAAAAAAAAAAATGAAAATATTATAGGTAATTGCTATAAATATGAATGTAGTTCAAATGGATAATAAGTCTTTATATTTGTAGGATAAGAAAAACTAATTTGTAAAAAAAAATTAGAAAAAATAACAGTTAAAGGTTATGATGGATATGTTATATGTCCTGAAAATATATAAGAGTTTTGTATGTATAAAAAAATATGTCCAGGATTTTGTAGTAAAAACGGATATTGCTTAAAAAATTAATGTTAATGTATGAAAGGATTCTTTGGAAATGATTGCTTTAAGAAATAAGTAGCTTGATTAGTTAAGTATTTAATAATTTTTAATCTAATTTTATTTAATATAATAAATACATAAATAATTTGTTTATAATTATTAACTTTTATTAATTAAATTAAATTTATTTATTAGAAAAAAATTTTAATTAAATTAATTCATTTTTTTAAAAGAATAAATAATTTAGTTAATTTAAAAAAAAAAAAAAAAAAATTAATAAAAAATAAAAAAAAAAAATTTATAAAAAAAAATTTTAAATTTAAATATAATAAAATAATATAATTAAAAAAAATTAGAAAAATAAATATAAAAACATAGATAAATATATAAATAAATATATAAATATATATATATAATATATATTTATATTTTTAATTTATATAGTTATATATAAATTTAAATAAATTACATTATCTAATATTATTTTTAATTTTTTTTATTTTATTTTATTATTATATTATTACTTATATAATTATATATTTTTTTTTATTTATTTTATTTTTATTTATCTTTCTTACTATAACATATTATAATTTATTTTTTTTTTTATTAAATTTTTTTTTATTTTATTTTATTAAAAAATTAATTGCATTTTTTTTTATATATATTTTCTGTCTTTTTAATAATTATTTTTATTAATTTATTTAAAATTTTTTCAATTTTTTAATTATTCAATAGATTTAACTTATTTTTAATTTTTTTTTTTATTTTATTTAAATTATTTTATTAAAATATTCCATAAATATTTTTATTACTGTTATATATTATTATTTAAATATATTCATTCTTTTATTTATTACTTTATCATACTTATATTATAATTATTTTATATAAAGTATTTTTTATTTTATTTTTTTTATTTTAAAAGAATAATATTCAAATAATATAATTTTTTAATAACTTTATAACTTTTATTTTATATTTTGTTTTATTTTAAAATAAAACTCTTTTTAAATTCAATAATACTTTTGTTTCAAAAAATTATAAGAAAATTAAAAGCAATAGTTTTTATTTCTTTCCTACAGTATATACTTTAGTTCAAATTTATTTTATCTTAACTAATTTTTTTTTTTTAAAAAAAAGTTTATTTTATATAGAAACATTTATTTATTTTAGTAAACATAAATTAATAATTCTAATATTATAGTATTTTTTTAAAAAAAAGTATATTTATCTTATGTTTTATATTATAAATTTATATAATTTTTACATTTTTATATATTTATTTTCAATTATTTAATATATTTTTTTTATTTAAATATATTATATATTTCTTTATGCTCTATTTTTATTTTATTATGTAATTTATAAAATGTATAGTTTATTTAATTTTATTAAAATTAATAAATTTTCTTAATAAAAATATATTTATTATATTTTTTAAATATTTATATATTTATTTATTAATTTATATTAATTATTAAATAATTTTTTTCTTTTAAATATTGGCATTGTATTTATTAGCAAAATGAAAATTTTTATTATTTCTTTGTTCTAATATTTATAATTTTTTATTAATTATTATTATTAAAATTAAAATTATTTTTCAATATATTTTATTACATAAAATAAGTTTTTATAATTTATATGGCATATTACACAATGTCTTAAATTTTTAAATAAAATTATTAATAAAAAATTATATTTTTTTCTTTTTACCAATATAAGATATAAAAAATATTGAATTTACATATTAACCTTATTATATCTATTAATTTAGATTTATTTATATATAAATCAATAAATATAAAAATTATAAAAATAAATTACAATTAAAGTATAAAAAAAAATTAATTTTTTTGGATTTTCAATAAACTTTTGTTAACATTATAATAAAAAGTTATATTTTGTATATATAAAAAAAATATTTATATTTATATTTATATTTTTATATTTATATTTATATTTATATTTATATTTATATTTATATTTATATTTATATTTGAATTAGTTTAAATTCGTGTTAAAATATTTTCAACATAAAATAATGCTTATTAATAATTAGTTAATACTATTTTATTATTAATATATATTTTTTTTTTAATATTTTTTGATATAAAAATATGATATTATATAAAATTTAAAAAATTATAAATATATAAATAGATATATATATATATATATATATATAATATAATTAATTTTCATAATTATTTTATTAATACTTTTATTATTATTAAATTGCTTTAAAATTTAATTAAATATATCAAAAGAACAATTAAGTTTAAAATATTCAATAAATAGTTTTGATAAAATATTAGTAATTTACACTAACATATATTTATTTAATAAATATTTAGCAGAATTAATGTATTTTTTTATTAATATTTCTTATATTAAATATAAAATTTATATATTTTTATAAATAAAAAAGATATTTTGTATTTTGTAAATTTATTTTATTTAATTTAAAATAATTATAAAATAGTAAATTAATTAATTTATAATTTTTAAATTAATTTAATGACTTTTTTTCTATGTGTATTTCAATAACCTTTTTATATATTTTTTTTATAAAAATATAGAAAAAAATTAAGATATTAATATTATTTAAATAATAAATACAAATATACAAACTTTATCATTAAACTATTATTTTTTGTTTTTTTTAAATATATATATAAAAATTCAATTATTAATTAAATAAAAAAAAAAATAATACAATAATTATTTATTATATTTTTAAAAATATATTAATTATTTAATATCATTCTAATTTTTTTTTAAAAAATAATTATATTTATGTAAAACTTTATAAAATTAATTTAATGTAAAAATAAAAAAAAAAAAAATTAATTTTTTCATAAAAATAATTTTAATAATAAATGGTATAAGATAAAAGATATAAGAATAAGTAAAAAATTGATATATATAAACATTTTAAAAATGATAATTTAATGAAAAAAAAAAATATTTTGTTTTGAATATTGTAAAAATTAATATATATATAAATAAAAATAAAATATTATATTTATGCAAAATAAAAAAATATACGTAGATTAGTTTTAATTTAATAAATATATATATATATATATATATATATATATATATATTTGTATAAATATTTATATATATATATATATTTTTATTATTTTTAATTCTATATAAATTATTTATATTATTTAAAATATATATTTTTTTTTCTTAGATTATTTTATAAAAAATTATTTTCTTTTGGTTATTATTTATTTCTTAATGTAAGATATTCTTTTTTTTAATAAAATTTTATCTTCGATATTTTTTTCGAAAATTAATGTTTTTTTTTTATTTATTATAATTAAATTTTCAATAAAATATAAATTTGCATTTTAATTTTTTTTCTTTTTTATTATTATTTTGTTATAATCTTTTTTTTTTTTTATATTTTTTCTTTTTTTCTACTTTTTTAGAAAAAATATCTTTCAAAAATTAATTTTTTTTTTTATATTTTATTATATTTTACTTTTATTAAAAAAATTCAATTATTTTTCAAAAAATATCACAATTTAATTATTTTAATTCCTAAAAATATAAGCTATGTAAATAAGTCACTTTAAAATCAATTTTTATTCCATAAACACATTTTTATTATAAAATAGTACACTTTTTCTAAATTTCTTATTTTTTCTATTAATAGAATTTTTTTATGATATATTCATTTATGTTATTTTTTTTTTTTATGTTTTTATTGCAATTTTTGTCTTATATATATATTCTATATATATATATTTTTAAATAAAAAATAATCTTATTTTGTAATTTTTATTACCTGCTTTTGATATATTTTTTTGTGCTGAATTTAAATTTAGTGAATTTTTTTTAAAAATTTTCAGAATATATTATAAATTAAACACAATATATTAATGTAAATGAATAATTATATTTATTATATTAACACTTGTTTTTAAAATATATTATAATATGATTTTAATTTTTTACTTATATATAATTTTACTTTTAATAAGGCAAATCAGGTCCAGGTTAAATATTTAATAATTAAAATAGTTAAAATTTTCAAATTTATATATACATATAAATTCTAAATATATTTATTTAAAAATTATTTTTAACATTTTTAAATTATAAAATTATTAAAAAATTATTTTAATGTAATTTTTTTAATAAAAATGGCTAAAATTTTTTTTTAAAATGAAATTTATTTTTATTTTAAATTTCATTTATTAATTTTTTTTTAAATACATTTTTTATTTTTTATATATATTTTTAATATATTTTTTTTATATATATTTTTAAAAACAAATGAAATTAATATATTTTTTTAAAAAATACTATTTTTATGAAATTATAATTCCTATAATTTAATTTATTATTATATAATATTAATATTTTTAGTCTAGTTTTTCTAATAAAATATATAGAAAATTAAACTATAATTTTTTTTCACTAATAGCTATATAATGAGCAATCACTTCCATAGAATCCTTTATCGCAATTACATTATCCTTTTAAGCAATATCCATTTGCACTACAGTAGTTTGGACAGAATTTTTTAAAATTACAAAACTCTTGTATATTTTCCGGGCATTAAATATATCCATTATATCCGTCAACTTACATTTATGCTTAGTTTTTAGTGCAAATAACCTTTTAATTTCCTACTTGAATAATCAATTATTATGAATTATGTTAACAATAATGTTAATAGCATTTACCTTACAATTTATTAGATGGTACAAATTTTTTATTTAATAAAGTCACGTTAAAACATTTTGAATTAATACCAAATTTAATTCCATATGCAAGTTAACTTTGTTATGTATTCAAATCACTACTAGTATCCCAGCATTTTCCATTAGAATAGGTACTAGAAGTATTACAATTAGGATCATTAAATTAACCAATAGTACAAACAGAAGATCCATGGTGATAATAATCACATAATCCATCGTCTTATACAGGTCTACAAAATTCTCTTATACTTTAATCACATCTACCAAGGATAAATTGACAGCCTTCTCCTTATCCATAATTCGTTGCTTCCTCCATAGAGGCGTTTACTTCAACATAGAAACCTGTGTCTCTTAAAAGATTGGTTGTAAAAGCACTAAAATAGGCCTAAGTTTTTGATATACTTGCATTCATGTATTCGTCTGCGATAGCTGTTTATTCCCAATGAGATCCTGCAGATCCGCTTCCTCCTTAATCTTCAAGAGGCATACCTTTTAAATTTTCACATCCGTAATATTTTTTAGCGAATGCCAAAACATGAGGAGTACTCAGAAGTTATTTTTCAACTCCCCTAATTATTTATTTAGTGATAGGGTTAGTATATGGCAATCCATTAGAATTTACCCATCTTTTTACATCATCATCGCTAAAACCTAATATATGAGTGATTTCATGGATAACTATTTCCATTAAATCTTCAAATTCAATAGGATCTTCCAGATTTTTGGCAGCTAATAAACCTAAATTAAAGTTAACTGTACCATGAGTAGGTCCTAAACGATCTATAAATTAACACCAACCAGCATGAGCTAAAGTATTGTTACCTGGTTCAACTGTATATGATACATATAAATGTAAATCAGAATTTTACGCCTATGTTCTGTCTATATCAGGAATTGGAACTAATCCACATTTTTTATTACTGTATTTATATCTCATATCTGATTCTTTTTTTGGGAGTATTCTTATTAAACGAGAAAAATATTGAATTGCCAAATTTAAAGCTTTCTCACAGCTATTAGTTATACTAATTAGCTTATCTTTCAAATGAGAAGCAGCTAAAGGTTTGAAATAATCCATATTGTAGGTAATTAACATATTACGAGGATATTTATATTATAAATTACGAACATCTGAAGATTCTTCAACAGGATTTTAAGGGATTGATTCATATTTATAGCTTTATTTAAATTTATCGTGACCACATTCGTGTTCTAGTACTTTTAGACCGAAAACAAAGGTTATTAATAATAGGATTATAATAAATTTTTACATTTTTTTATTAATATTTTTGTTATTATTTATATTTTAATAAATATTATTTTTAATATAATTTTGTAAAGTACTTATATAGTTAAATGATATAATTAATAATAATATGTGTATATTAATAAATTTTTATTTATATTTAAATAGTATATTTTTCTATTTCAATAATTTATTTTATATGTTAAAAAATGTATATAAAATAGATAAAATAAAAATAAAATGAAAATAAAATAAAATTATTATTTAATTAAGTTAAAAATTTAAATAATATTTTTTATTTAAAGACAAAAATATGCTTAAGTTTTGTGTAATATGAATATATATAAATTATATTATTAAATGTTATTGGTATAAAATTTAAAATAAATTATATCTAAAAATAAATATAAAATAAAAAAATATTCTTATATATATAAAAAAAAATTATAAAATATAAATATATAATATATAAAATAAATGAATTTTATATAATTATCCTAAATTAATTTTTTAAATCAATCAATAATTAATTTATATTTAGTTCTATTTTTTTAATTAAAAAAAACTTTTATTTATAATATTATAAATTTGCTCATATTAAAATAAATAATATATTTTAGCATCAATAAAAAAATCACTAAATTATTTTTAAAGTTTTATACAGTAGAAAATAATTAATTATATATCTAATTATTTTTAATTAATATATAAATTTTAAATATGATTTTTATAAATGATTTAATTTTAAAAAAATTAATAATAGAAAGACAAAAAAAAATATATATATTATTTTGCTTCTAATTATAAATTTTTTTAAAAGTGTAAACATATTAAAATTAATATAAATTTTTTACTATTTTTAAATAAATCATTATATATAATCGAATAAATTATATTTAGTAAATATATATTAATCTACATTATTTATAAATTTTTTCATTTTTTAATTATTAAAAAACATTTAATATAAAACTAAATATATAATTAAAGCATATTAATCTATATAAAAAAATAACTATAATATTAATATATATATTTATTTAATTTATAAGATATTAATAATTAAAGAAAATAATATTATAAAAATAATAAATTTATAAATAAAAAAAAATATATTAACGAAAGTATATTTAATAAAAAAAATTAACAAAAAATTAATAATAACACTATTATTAATAAATTTATTTTTGTTCTATAAGTACTTTTACACCAATGTGCCTTCGATAAAATGAAATAAATCCAAAAAATATAAAATTCAATCCTTCCTCCTAATTAGGAGTTTTTAGATATCCGTAATTTACAAAACAGACATCCCCTTATATGATTATAAACTACGATATGTCTTATTTTTCAAGATTGCCATATATCCTTAGAATAAAATTCTAACTGTTGTCTGCGATAAAGCTTTATAATTATTGATTGAATATTTTTCTCGCCTTATAAAAATAATCTCAAAATCTGAATTTTATTTAATATTGCTTAATAAAAAAAAATATTTTTATATGCTCAAAACTCTTAACGTTTTGAATTTCGCTTGTAATTATTTCGGATGTCATTAGTTTGGTGTTTCTCTTGAAAATTCAGAAGGCATAGCTTCTTCAGGATCTTGTTGCGGACAAACCACAGTCATCTATAAAAATACATAACTCAATATATATCACATAATAAAGCTTTTTTTAGTTGTTTTACAGTCAATTATTTAAAGGACACAGGTTTGTATTCTAAAACAAGCTACTCTATAGTAGAATAAACATAGTATAGAAAAGGAAAAGATTGTGAACATTTCATTGGTTATTACAGTTCTATTTAAAAGAGTAATGTAATTCAATCGATTTGTATGAAATTTCAAATTTTTAATAAAATTTCCAAATTTAACCTAATTTACAATATAAAAAGCCTTTATTATAATATTGTTAATTTATCAGATATTAAATCTCACTCTTCTCCATATTATTTAAATTAAATATTTCCATACTTTTAATTCCATTTAAAATAGGGTGTCCATAAATATTATAGATAAGAATACTGTCAAAAAACATTTAATCAAATTTCTATTATGTCATCCATATTTTCTATCTAAAAAAAATAAGATTTTTTTATTTTATAAAAAAATTTTAAGGTATCTTAATTTTCTATAAAATTTAACGTTGGCTTAAATTTATTTTTATATAGAATAATTATTATTTATAAAATTATTTTTAATAAATGAAATGACATAGATATTAAAAAAATAATTAATTTTTATGAATAAGCAATTATATTTAATTTTTTAATTTATATAGTAAATGTAATTTATAATAGAAACATTTATTAAAACTTATATAAATATATTTTTATATTTATAAGTTTTAATATATATTTATATACATATATTTTATGAAATCATTTATATATACATATTTTATTTTTTAAATTTAATTATAATTTTATAAATTTATTTTTATTACATATATTATATTTTATTTTTATTTTTATTTTTATTTTTATTTTCAATTTTATATTATTTTATTTTATAATAAATTAATGAAATAATTATAAATATAAAATAATTAATTTCATTTTTAAAAAATAAATAATTATATAAAAAATTAAAAAAAAATAAAATTCACATATATTTTATTTAAAAAAAAAAATATATATAAATTGATTAATATAGGTCTTATTGCGAAATTATATAAATTTTAGTATTTAGTTTATTTCAAATATACTAATTTTTAAAATAAAGTTAATATTAAATAATTTTGAATATTTAATTTTAATTTTTTTGATTTTGGTTATTTAACAATAATATCAAATAAAAATATTATTTATAAATAATGTATTTTTAATAAATATATATTTAGATTTATTGTTTTTTTATTATATATTCATATATCAATAAATTTTATAAGATTTAAATGAATAACCTTTTTAATAGTTATGTATTTTAAGTATATTTATCTTTTTTTAATTTTTAATCTATAATTTTATATATAATCTTTGTTTCAAATTAAAAGCAAATCTTTAAATATATTAAAATTAATAATAATTTATCAGTTTTTTTTTTTTAATTTGTATTAATTATTTATTATTTTATTTAAAAAAGTGTATTTAATTATATTATATTTTTTTATATATAATAAAAATAATAACTTAATTTTATAATTAAATATATAAAAAAATGGATTTTATAAAAATAATTAAATATAGTTATAAAAAAAAAAAATTAAAAATAATTTAATTTTATTTTAGTATTAATTATAATAATTAATTATTATTATAAAAGAATTTATTAATTCTATAATAAAAAAATATAATATATAAATATAACAATATATATTAATTATTTAAATAAAACAATAAAATAAATAATATCATATATTTAATGTTTTTTTATTTACTAATATTATATAATTTAAAAGTATAGATTAAAAAAAAATATAAAGGTTAAAATATAAAAAAAATAGGTTTATATAAAAATGAATAATAAATAATTAATATTAATTATATAATATTTATGGTAATTATAATATATATATATATATATATATATATATATATATATATATATATATATATATTTACTTTTACTTTTACTTTTAATATTTTTATTCATAAAAAATTATATTTTTTTTTTTTTTTATTATTTTTATATGAAAATAAATATTTTTTTTTATTAAAAAATTAATTTTTTAATATAATTTTTCATAAAATTAGTGTAATTTTTTTTAAATAAATTTTTTATTTCTCAGAATTATATCTTCAATAAAATTTAAGTTTACATTTTCTTTTTTTTCTTTTTTATTTTTTTTTTGAAATTTTCTTTTACATTATTTTTTTTAAGTCAGAAAATTCAATTATATTATTTATTTTTTTATCTTTTTTATAGAAAAAAAAATTCTTTACAAAAAATTTAAGTTTCTTATATATTTTATTTTTTAATTTTACTCTTTTTACAAAACTCACAAAAGTTTAAAAAAACATCTTAATTTAATTATTTTACATCCTAAAAATATAAACCAAGGTAAATAAATACTTTAAAATCAATTTTTTTACACAAAACGCCATTTTTTCATTAAAAATTCCTTTTTTTATAACATAACCTCTTTATATTTCCCCTTATAAAATTTCTCTCCAATATATACATCTAAGAAAATAAGTACCTAATTTATATGATTTTGATGAAAATCATCAAAAACAGTCTAATAATTGATAAATAACATTTTTAATTTCTTCTTTTTTCTAAATCTAGTAAATTCGTTTAAATTAGAGAAAATTTTTTATATATTTTTGGAAAAACAAGTATCCTTTGAGATTTTAGTTTGGAAAAATTAACAAAATAATATAGTTTAAAGCTTAAATTTTGCAATTTGATTAAAAATTAATATTTTTTATAAAAATAAAAATTTTATATGTATGAATAATAGCTATATTTTTTTACTTGTTTTATTTTTGAAAAAAAATCAAATAATTTATTAGGATTTTTGATGTATTTTTTAAATTAAAGGAATTTTTTTTAGTGTTTTATATATTAATGAAAGGGCAAATTTTTTATTTTTTTTATTGCAATTTTTGTCTTTTATACTACTTTTTTTTGTATTCAATATTCGATATGTTATTTGATTTTTATAATATTAATTCTAAAAATTTTAATTTCATTATATAACTTTTATTTTTATATAATAATATAATTATTTTATCATTTTTATAACCTACTTTTGATATATTTTTTTTAAAAAAAAATTAGAAGATATAATAAATTAAACATGATTTTTTAACGTATATAAATTATTTTATTTTGTTATAATTTTAATTATTTTTTTAACGAATATAAATATAATTTTACTTTTAATAAAATAAATTAAAATCCATAGTTAAATAATTAATAATTATAAAAGATTTAATCTTTATATTTATATATAAATAAAAATTCTATATATATATATTCATTTATTTAAAAATAATTTTTTATTATTTTAAATTATAAAATTTTTATATTATTATTATATAAAGTAATTTTTTTTTAAAAAATAACAAAAAAAATTTTATAAAAAGAAATTAATCTTATTCAATTTTTATTTTTTAAATTCTATTTTTTATATATTTTTATAAAAATATATTTATAATATAATTTAAAAACAATATTATTTTTTATATATATAAATTTAAACTATGTTTTTTTTTCATAAATATTTTTATGTTGAGCAATCTTATCCATAGAATCCTTTAGCGCAATGACACTATCCTTTTAAGCAATATCCATTTGCACTACAGTAATTTGGACAAAATTTTTTAAAATTACAAAACTCTTTTATATTATCCGGGCATTAAATATATCCATTATATCCATTAACTTTCATTTAGGCTAAGTTTTAAGTACAAACAACCTTTTGATCTCCTACTTCAATAATTAATTATTATGCATTATGATTACAATAATATTAATAACAATAACCCTCTAATTTATTAGATGGTACATATTTATTATTTAATAAAGTCGAGTTAAAACATTTCGAATTAGTCCCAAATTTAACTCCATATGCAATCTAAGTTTGTTATGTATTCAAATCACTACTAGTATCCCAGCATTTTCCATTAGCAAAAATTTTAGAAGTATTACAATCAGCGTCATTATATGTACCTATACTACAATTAGAAGATCCATGATGATAATAATCACATAATCCATTGTCTTCTACAGGTCTACAAAACTCTTTTATACTTTAATCACATTTACCAGTGATGAATTGACAGCCTTTTCCTTATCCAAAAGTTGTTGCTTCCTCCATAGAGGCATTTACTTCAGCATAAAAACCTGTGTCTCTTAAAAGACTGGTTGTAAAAGCACTAAAATAGGCCTAAGTAGGTGAGTTACTTGCATTCATGTATTCGTCTGCGATAGCTGTTTATTCCCAATGAGATCCTGCAGATCCGCTTCCTCCTTAATCTTCAAGAGGCATACCAGGTAAATTTTCACAACTGTAATATTTTTTAGCGAATGCCAAAACATGAGGAGTTCTGAGAAACATTCTATCAACTCCTCTTGTTCTAAATTTAATAATAGGTGTATTATGAGGCTATCCATTTTAATTTACCCATCTTGGTATATCATTATCGCTAAAACCTAATATATGAGTGATTTCATGGATAACTATTTCCATTAAATCTTCAAATACAATAGGATCTTACAGATTTTTGGCAGCTAATAAACCTAAATTAAAGTTAACTGTACCATGAGTAGGTCCTAAACGATCTATAAATTAACACCAACCAGCATAAGCTAAAGTATTGTTACCTGGTTCAACTGTATATGATACATATAAATGTAAATCAGAATTTTACGCCTATGTTCTGTCTATATCAGGAATTGGAACTAATCCACATTTTTTATTACTGTATTTATATCTCATATCTGCTTCTTTTTTCGGGAATATTTTTATTAAACGAGAAAAATATTGAGTTGCCAAATTTAAAGCTTTCTCACAGCTATTAGTTATACCAATTAGCTTGTCTCTCAAAGCAGAAGTAGCTAAAGGTTCGAAATAATCCATATTGTAGGTAATTATCATATTACGAGCTTATTTAAATTATAAATTACGAATATCTGAAGATTCTTCAGCAGAATCTTAAGGGATTGATTCATATTTATAGTTTTCTTTAAATTTATCATGGCCACATTAGTGTTCCATGACTTTTAGACCGAAAACAAAGGTTATTAGTAATAGGATTATAATAAGTTTTTACATTTTTTTATTTTATTAACTTTTTTTATTAATTATATTTTTAATATTAATATTAATATTTTAATTAATATTTTAATTAATATTATTTATAATTCAAATTGTCTATAATATTTAAAAAAATTATTTATAATTAATAGTATATATATATTAATATATATTTTTATCAATAATAATTTTATATATTAAGAAGTATATAAAATAGATAAAAATAAAATTATTATTTATTTATAATAAAAATATTAAAAATACATTAATTTGAAGTCACAAACATATAAATGTCGTGCAATATAAATATATATATTAAATAAAATTTATATTTATATAAAGTATAGTTACATAATTTTAAATTTATTAAAAATTTATATTTAAAATTAAAAAATTTATAAAAAATAAAATTATATATTTTAATATATAATTTTCCTTTATTTTAAAAAATTTATTTATAATTTTTTTAATAATCAAATCTAATATATTAAGATATATTATTTTTTAAATAAATTTATAGGCTAAGTCCAAGCATTTGTATTTAAAATTTAAAAAAATAGTTTTTAATAATATTATTAATATTATTTATTTTTTCATAGAAAAATAGAAATATATATTATTGTACATTTAGCATAAAACAAAAAAAATATCAAATCATTTTTTAATTGTTATATAGTAAAAAATAATTAATTATAAATTTATTTTTTTTACAATTAATATATAAATTACAAATCTTAAATATGATTATTTTAAAAAATTAAATTTTTTCAAAATTAATATTAGAAAATATTAGAAAGAAAACAAAAAAAAAATTATAAAATCTTTATAAAGTTTTTTATTTAAATATAATAAATTTCATTAAAAACATAAATATGTTTGTATTATTAAAATTATAAAACATTTTTATTATATAATTTTATTATGATTTCATATTATTAAATAGATATATTATTTACATCAAATCAAAATAAATAAATCTATTATATTTATATTAATATTTATTTATTAATATAAAAACTAGTGATAAAATAATTAATATATTAATCTATAAAAAAAATAAAAAAAAATCTTAAATTAAAAATATAAATTATATCAATAAATATTATTTTAATAATTAAATAAAAAAAATTATAATATAAATAGTATATAAATAAAGCAAAATAATATTAACCAAAATATAAATTATAATAAAAATCCACTAAAAATTAATTATAACACTATAATTAATTTTTTTTATTTTTGTCCTAAAAGTACCTTAATACCAATATGCCCTCAATAAATAACAAATGAGCAAATATAAATATAAATCCTTCCCCCCTCTGATTAGGAATCTTTAGATATCCGTAATTTACAAAATATTATCCCCGTAGTATGATTATAAAGTAATATATACTTTATTTCTTAAGATTGCCTTATAATCATTAGAATAAAATTCTAAATGCTGCCTGCGATAAAGCTTTATAATTAGTGATTAAACATTTTTCTCGTTTAATAAAAATAATCCCGAAATCTGAATTAAATATGAGATTTAAAATAAATGAATTAAAATGTTAGAGAATCATAATTCCTTAAATAGACAGAGCTTTGAGAAAATAATCTGATTTACATAGATATATATCTTATATATAGGATCCATATAATTATTATTTAGTTATTAATAATATTTTTGAATTTGTGAATGGTCTAGGACCTAGTTATGGTTTGTTAACATTAATTTAGGTAAATTAACAATGAAAAAATATGAATATTACTGTTGATTTATAGAAATAAATAAAGATATAATAATATTTTGGGTTTTAGTGAATTCGATATGAATAGATGTGTCACTCCTTATAGATAACTTTATATTTAACCTAGTTTTATAAAAAAAAATATCTTTATTAAATGTTAATTTAGTCTTAGGAGGAATTAAAGTCATTTTCAAAAAAAAATTTCGAAAATAGACATTTTGATATATAATAGATATATTTAATGTCCTATCACAATTCTGTAGTGCAAATGGATATTGCATAAATAATAGGTTTTATTGTGCTTAAAGGAATTATTGGAATTAATTGAAAAATATTATTGTTTTTACTTTTAATTTAATTAAATGTAAATTGAAATTTTACATATATTTTTTTTATATTTACATATATTTTGTAAAAGAGAAATAAATATGTAATAATAACTATATAAAAATAAAATAAAAGAATAAAATATTATTTATTAAATTTTATATTTTTTGATTAAATATCTCATTTTTTTAAAAATATTTATGATAATTTAATAAAATATAATTTTTTATTATGTTAATATTAAAAAAGTTATTAAGAAAAAATAAAAAATTACATTATTTAAATGATTCTAATTAAATGATAAAATTATAAAAAACAATCTATTTAAATAAAAATATATGCATTTTTTAATAATAAAAATTATTTTACTATAAAAAATAGATATTATAATACTTATAATCATTATTAATAATCAAAAATTTAATATATGACAGAATTTTTAAGTAAAGTAATTCAATATAAAGTCTTGCAAAATTTTCAATTTAGAAATAGATATAGTTAAGTTAAGAAATAAAACAATTTTTTTTAAATAAGAAAATCAATTTCAGAAAATAATAAATATTTACTAGTTTCATTGAAATTTCAAAAATAATCATTATAAATATATTTCAAAACTTAAACTAATTTCCAATATAAAAACCTTTTTTTATATATTTTTTTATTTATAATATAGAAAATCTCACTATTAAACATGATATTAAGATATTCTTATTTCATTTTTAAAAAAAATATTGCTAAAAATAAATTAAATAAAATAAAATAAAATAAAATTAAACAACATTTTTTTATTTATATTTTATGATATAATAAATATAAAAATCAAAAAAATAAAAAAATGTATAAATTTTTACTTTAAGTTTAGAATTTAGTTTTAAATTATATTTTTATATGGAATAATTATGAAAAACATTCTTTTAAATAAAATAAATAATATTGATAAAAATTTGTTTATAATATTTATATTTTTGTATAAATATATATAAATATAAATGTATATTTATTAAGAAATATATATATATATATAAAAACAAATAAATGAATAATATATATATATATATATATATTTATCTTTTTTATATATATATATTTTTTTACTTTTAATAATATAATTTTTTAAAATTATATAATAATTTTTTAAATTTTTTTTATTTTATTTTTTATACTTATATAATTTTAATTAATTTTTTTACATATTTTTTTTAAAATTAAATATTAATATATATGATTATATTATTTTAAATTAATACATATAAAAATAAATTCAAATATATTTAATAATGAATATTATTTTATATAAAATAATTTTTTTATTCTTATCAATATATTGCTTTTATTTATATGATCTTTAATTTATTAGTAACTTCATTACAATATTAATATTATAAAATTAAATTTTTAAAAAATTATTACTCAACTATTTGTTTTTATTTATTTAATATTTTTATAATATTGTATAATATTATATGAATAATATTTTTTATAAATAATTTTTTTTAATACATATATTTAATTTATCATTTATTTAATTATATTTTATTTAAAATAAATTTTCTATTATCAAATAGAATACTCTTTTTAAATTTTTTTTTAAGATAAGTTATATTTTTTAAATAATAATCTTTATTTTTATATCTAATTTTTTTTTCAAACTAAGGACTTATCTTTAAAAATATATTAAAATGACTAATATTTATTTTATTAATTCCTTTTTTTATATTTGTAAAAATAATTAATTTTTTTTATTTTTAATGTGATTTAATTTTTTTTAAATATATATATTAGCAAATTTTATGATTAAAATTAATAAAAATTTAATTTAAAAAAAGTAATTATTTTTTTAAAATTATTAAATAAATAAATAGATAAAATAATTTTTTTTAAAAAAAATATTAAATTTAAAGAATAAAAATTATTTTTAAATTAAAAATAATATTTTTTATTTATAACAAAACAAAAATAAATTATAATGAGATTTATTTTACTAAATAAATAATAGTTTGTCAAAAAAAAAAATATGTAAAAACATAAAATTAATGTTTTAAATAACAAATAAAAATTAAATTTTTAAAAAGTAGGGAAACTAAAATATATTAGTATATTATTAATACAAAAAATGATTAAAAAATATAAAAAAATGCACAAATTAAAAATTATAGTTTATAAAATTGTGATTATAATATAATTAAAATTTATTATTGCAAATTCATGATACAAAAAATATTATAAATATAAATATAAATATAAATATTTAATTTTTATATATATATGTTTAACTATTTATTTATATATATATATAAACAAAAATATATATATATACATTTTATTTAATAGAATTATAAATAATATAATTTATTTATTTTTTAATTTTTATAACATATTTTTTTTATTATAAATTGTTTTATAGATACTTAAATAAAAATAATATATTTATAAATTTTTAAATAACATATGAAATAAAAAATATTTATTTTTAAAATAATAGAATTTTCATAATTTATTTTATGAAGGCATTTTAGTTTTGCAATCTTTTCCTTAAAATCCTTTTGCACAATAACATATACTATTTAAGCAATATCCATTTGATATCCATTTGCACTACAGAAATTAGTACACATTTTTTTAAATCCACAAAAATCTGATATATTTGCAGGGCATTATATTTATCCACTATATCCTTAAACTTTAAAAATTTCTAAATTTTCCTTACAAACAATTTTAATTTATCCAACCCAAATATTTACTTATTATTTATTAGAACTACATTCATATTTATAACAATAACCTGACATTTTAATTATTTGACTTTAGCTATTTTTTATATTCTATAAATTCCCGTTAAAACATCTGGAATCAGTCCCAAATTTAACTCCAAAATTTATCTAAGTTCTTACATTGCATGCATTACTTTATTTATCCCAGCATCTTAAATTCACGTAATTATTTAAAGTAATTACAATCAGCATCATTTTAATAGCCAACTTTACAAATAGAAGATCCATGATGGTAAAAATCACATAAATCCTAGTCATTTTTAGAATCACAATATTCTTTTGCTGATGGATTACATTTGCCTAAAATGTGTTCACATCCTGCTCCTTTTCCATAGAATGTCTTTTCTTCCATAAAGGCGTTGATTTGAAAATAGAAACCTGTGTCTCTTAAAAGATTAGCTGTAAAACCACTATAATAAGCTTAAGTAGTTGATGTAAATGAATTCATGTATTCGTTTTAAATGTCTGTGCTTTTCCAATGCGAATCTGCAGATCTGAAGTCGTCTGAAAAATCTAAAGGCATACCAATTAAAGTAGGACATCCGAAATATTGACGAGCAAACTACAAAATGTTAGGAGTTTTAATTAGTAAATATTCAACTCCCCTTATAGATTTTATAATAGTAGGTTCAATATGAAGAGTTTTATTATGAGTTATCCATTTAGGTATATCTAAATTACTAAAACCCAAAATATGAGTAATTTCATGGATAAGTAATTCCATTAAAACTTCAAATTCTATAGGATCATTAATATTTTTTTTTCCCATTAAATTTAAATTGAAGTTAACTTCACCATGAGTAGGTCCTAGACCATCAACAAATTAACACCAACTAGCTGCGGCTAAATAATCATCATTTTCATAATTTGTATATGATACATATATATGTAAATCAGAGTTTTTTCCCTAAATTTTATCATTTTAAGGAATAGTTACTTCCCCGCATTTGGGATTACTTTATTTATATCTCATGTTTGGTTCAGATTTTGGGATTATTTTTATTAACAATTGCTAATTATATAACTTTCTCAACAGTAGAAGTTAACATTTTATTTTTCTCATTAGAAGCTAATGTTTTGTAAAAACTTATATCGTAGCTAATTATCATATTACGGGGTTATAGATTTTGTAAATTACGGATATCTAAAGATTCCTAATCAGGAGGGATTGATTTGTATTTCTAGAGTTTTTTAATTTTATCGTGTTAACATTTATGCTTAAGGACTTTTAGACTTAAAATGCAGGTTATTAATAATAGGGTTATTATAAGTATATTATTTATTATTTTTTTGTATTTTTGTATTTTTTTTTATTTAAATCAACTGGATTTTATAAAATCTACATATTTATCTTATTTTTAATTAATCAAATTTTATTTTTATAATTAAATATTTATCCAGTATATTGAATTGAAATTATTAAATCAAAATTTTGATTCGATAATTAATTATTAATTAATTTTGCATATGATTAAAATTATATCAAATATGTAAAAAATCATAAAATATTATAAATTAATAAAATATTTTATATATATAAATGATATAAGTTTATAAATAATGGATATTATTAATTATTATAATATCTATTTAATATTTAATAAATCTAAAAATGTTTTAAATATGTATATTTATAAATATTTAAGCAAAATGGAAATAAAATTGATAATTTAAAATATATTTTTATTTTATATTGCATATATATTTAATTAAAATATATTTATGATATATTATAGATATTTTTTTTAAATTATATTATTTATTTATAATTTTTTCAATTGTAAATGTTAAATCATTAATGATATAAATAGTAATAACATTTATAATTCATAATAATTATTTTTTTTAATAAACACGGCTACATGTTTTATTAATTATTTTTTTAATTCATTTAAATAAAATTAATAATTTTTTTTTTATTATATTTAAAAAAAAAAAAATTAGAATTTAATTTATTATAAGTTTATACAAATAAAAAAATAAATAAAATCACAATTAAACAAATGATGATTTGAAAAATTTAAAATCTTCAAAACTACAATGATCAATTTGTAGAAATTATAAATATGAAATATTAAATTAAATATTCTTTAAAATATAAAAATTAATTTTTTTCTATTTTTTTAAACAAACAAAAACAATATACATTAAAATTAACAAAAGATATTTATTTTTAAAAAAAAAAATACAGAAAATAAATATATATATTATTTATATTTTATAAATATAGAAATTCTAAAATATTATAATAAACATAAATATATATTTTATTTATATTAATAGATATTTTTTTTTTTTAAATATTTTAAAAAAAATATTATATTTATTTTTTTTGTAACATTTAAACCTATAATTAATTATATTTTTTATAATGATTATAATAATATTTATTATTTATTTATCATATAATATTTTTATTTTCCTGCATTTTTTTTTCTAAATGTATTCTAACAATAATTTTCTTCAAATACCAATATATCACACATAATAATGAATTTTCAGACATTTTTTTCACAAAATAATAAAATACTTATTATAATATTAAAAAGTGAATTTTATTATTTTAAAAATTTATACTATAATCCTTTATAAAATCTTAACTGTTTTTCTCTTTTAATAATATAGTACCAAGATCTGAATAATTATGAGCTTTAAAATGGAATTCAAAATAATTTTGATAAGTAAGTTAATATTTCTTAAATATCAAAGTTCAATGAAAGATTCCTGATTTTCATATATATGTATAATTTTAAATATAATCAATATAAATTTATTTCGTCTATGATGGCTTATAATCTTTATTTCTTTATTGGTCTAGGACATACTTATAAATAAAGTTAATTTTAATTTAAGGTTTAATTAGCAAGTTAAAATATGAATGATTCTATTAATTTAAAGATATAATAATAAAAATAGTTATCTATTAATGCATACTATTATTTTGTGTTTTAATAATACTTAATGCTTAAAAGTGTAATTCTTAATTAATAGTTTATTATATTATAAATAAAGTCAGTAGTTTACTTTTAATGTTTTTATATTTCCTATATCCTAACTTAGTTAGTATAGCTTTAGATAATTTAAAAGGCTTATGTTTTGCAGGATCTCATCGGAAAAACTCAATCATATATAAAAAAAAATATATATATTTGTATAAATTACTTTGTCTTATTTTATTGGTTTACAGCCAATTATTTAAAAGACACAATTTATGCTGTAATAAACATCTTTATTTAAAGAAAAGATATCCTATGGATAAGTTGGAGTCTATTAACATATAATTGGCTAATGCAATTAATAAAATGTATTATGTGAATGTTAAAATAATAGGACCATTTAAATGTTTATCTGGTAATTTAACAATCATGGCTATATAATTTTGATATCTATAAGAGTACAAAATGCTAGGATATTAAAATTAATATAAGTGAAATAAATAATTCAGGATGCAGAATGAGTTTAACTTAGAGTTAAAAGGGGATTTTTAAACTCAAATATATTAAAGGAATGACAAAATACAAAATATTCAAAATAAATATTAGATGAAGTAAATATGAATATAAAATTAATTGATAATATATAACTATTTATTTACAAAATTAAAAATTAAAGAGATATAATGTAAAAAATTAAAGTATTGAAAATATACACTTATTGTGTGAGTTTGAAAAATTAAGTATTAACTACTATAATTCAATAAATTATTGCTTAAAAAATAATTTTTATTAAATAAAAAAATAATTTTTAAAAAAAAATACAATAATAAAAATTTCTTTTAGAAAGAAATAAAGTTTATATTATTAAGTAAACTGGTTTTATATTATAAATATTTAGCATTATTATTTAGTTTTATTTATAAAAAAATTACATAATTAATATTTTCTTTTTTACTTATTTAATAATAGTTTTTTTTCATATAAAATTATTTTTTATAAATAAAATAAATATCAAATATATATATAAAAAAATTTAATTAATATATATAAAAATAATGATTATGAATAAAAGTAAAAAATTATTTTATAAAAAAAAATAATATATAATTAAAAAAATTGTTTACTTATTTTATATATAGTAAATAAATATTAAAATGTAGAAAAATATATATCGCATTTAAAAAAATAAAATGTATTTAAGATTTAAAAGGTTAAATTTATAGTAAAAAAATTAATGCATAAAACAAAGAATGCATTTAATCAATTTATATAAAAAAAAGAACAAATAAATATAAAACATTAATTTTTATATATTATAAATAAAAAAAAAATATAGATAATTATATATTTATAATAATATATATATATATTTAAATATATATATAATATATATATATTATATATATATTATATATATATTTCTAATATAATATTATATATTAAAAAATTTTTATAATATTATATCTTTTAAATTAAAAAAAAAATATTTAAGTTTTATAAAATTACATAGTTTTTAGAAAGGTTATCTTATTTACTTATATTACTAATTAACATTGTATATTTTATTTTATTTATCTATAATTCAAAAAAAAAGAAGAGAGCCAATATTTATTTTTATTTTTATCGATTGAGTTTTTTTTTTTTTATAAAAAATAAAATAAAATTAAAAATTAATATATGCATCATAATATTATTCTGATTAAACAATTCAAAGTTTTTCATAGTTAATTTTAGAATTTCTAGGACATAATCATGATTTTAATAACTTAAAATTAAGTTAATTTTCAAGATATATATTTTTATATCCTATTTAATTTGAATATAAAATTGAATTAGTAAATTGCGAACAAAATAACTCATATTTTAGTTTTAGCCATATAATATTTAAATGAATAATTTATTAAAATAATTTTTTATATATTTGAAAGAATAATATATTTAAATTATATTAATTAAATATTTAAAATCTAATATTTAATAAAAATATTAAATAAAATAACATTTTTTATTTTTTATGAAAAGCTTATTTAACAAAAACATATTTTTTTATTTTTTTGTAAGAATATATATAAAAAAATATTTTTTTAAAAAAAATCTTATTAATTAAAAGAATAAATTCTATATTTGTGAATTTTTTTTTCATAAAGATAAATACAAATATTATAGTATATACTGTATAAAAAGCATTCTCTTTATAAGAATTATATTTAAAAATTAATTTAAAACTCATATAAATAAATTAAAAACAAATTTCTTAAGAATGGAAACTATTATTTAAATTTAAAGAAAATATAAAATATTAAATGAATATATAAATAAAAAAATATTTAATACAAATATTGAGTTTAGATGATAAAACTTCGTTAAATATATATATTTTTTACTTAATTAAAAAGGTTATGTAAAAAAAAAATATACATTTATTATTAATTATTAATAAATTGTTAAATATATAATTAGATTAAAATTAAAAGATAAAATTATTTTATTATTTTATTTAAAAATAAAAATAAAAATGAAATGAAATATAAAAAATCTTAGAAAAATAAAAAAAAATTAATATATATAATTATATATAAAAAATATACATTATTATTAATATATATTTTTTTTTAATTATATAAATATAATGATATAAATTATTAAAAAATAATATATATTATAATTAATATTAATATTTATTATATTTAAGATTTAAATTTTATTCAAACAAAAAAATAAATATATATTTATATATCTATAATTATCAAAAAATTATTAATAAATAAAAATAAAATAATATTTAATAATATGAAAATATAAATATATAAATAAAAAAAATATTTATATAAAAAGTATAAAAATATAAATATATAAATAATATATAATATATAATATATATATAATATATAATATATAATATATAAAATATAATATTTAATATATATTATTTAATATCCATTTTACAATATTTTTTTTTTATATATATTTCATTTTATTATATATAAATCTTTTTAAAAAATTTTAATAAATTTGATTCATATTTTTTTCTTTTATTTATTTAATTATCATAAATTTTTGTTTTTTAAAATTTATATAAATTAATTTATATAATAATAATTAAATTTTTGAGCTTTTTATAATAAAAATAAGCTATTAAAGTCTAAATTAGTTTTAGATGGATATAATACAATATACATTTTAATCAGAATATTTTTCTTATATTTTGTTTTTTTGAAATCATAATACTAACATTTAATTATATATTTTTAATTAATATTTTTTAAAAAATTATTAATATTTTATATTTAATAAAAATTATATTTAATTGCAAATTATAAATATTTCTAATAGCATAAATTATAAATTTTAAAATTAATATTTAAGTTATTACAAATATTACTTATTCTAGTTAATAAACATGCTAGGTATATATCTATTTTGTAAATTTTTAATATCAAAATATTACTAATCAGGATAATAAAATGAGAAATACTTTTAAAAATAAATTAAAACTAACATAAAAACATATAAATAATTAAGTGATCTTTTATATTTTATATTGTTTTTAATTTTGTGTTTATTTATTATTGCTATTTATGTTAAATTATATTTTTATTTATTAATACATAATTTTAATAATATATTAATTTTTTATATATAATATATATAAATATAGTTTATTTATGTATATATAAATTTTTTTTAATAATTATCTTTTTTAAATTATTTAGATAGAATTTTTATAAATTTTAAGCATTTTTCATTTATTAATTATTATTTATTTTTATATTTATTAATAAAAAATTATTAAAGAATCATATAATAATTTATGAATATTTTAAATAATTAATAAAATATAAATAAATTAATATAAAGTTTATAGATCTATATTTTTGTTATTTTCTATTATAATATTAATCATTAAATTAATATTTAAAATATTTTTATTTTTTTTAATTTTAAAATATAATATTTAAACTTTTTTATTATATTTATATATAAATTTAATATTTTAACTTTTTTTTTTAATAATATTTAGTAAAAATATTTTTATTTTATTATAAAAAAATTTTAAACTTATAAAGATAAACCTTATAAAATTGATATATTATAATAATAATAATAAATTAAAAATATAAATAATAATAAAATTAAATTTTTATAAAAATATAATATTTAAATCATTTAATATTTAATAAATAAAAATTAGTTTTTTAAATTAAAGTAAAAAAAATATAAATAAAAAAAATAAAAGACAATTATAAAACAAAAAAATATTAAATATTTTTTTATTTTGTTTTCATAAAAATATATATTTTTTTTTATTTTAAATATATACAAGGTTCTTTTAAAAAATTTTCTTTGTTTTATAAAGAAAAAGAATTCTTTTTTTTTATTAAATATTTATTTTTTAATATAATTTTCATAAATTTAATGTCATATTTTTTAATAATTTATTTATTTCTCAAAATTAAATCCTTAATAATATTTAAGTTTAAATCTTTAATTTTTTTTTTTTTATTAATTTTTTTGAAAAAAATTCTATTATTTTATTCTTTTTTCTTCTTTTTCAGTAAAAAAAAATTTAATTTTTTAATAAATTTTATTCTTTTTAAAAAAATTTTACAAAATTTTTAAAAAATATATGAATTTAATTATTTAAATCCTAAAAATATAAACAAGGTAAGTAAATTACTTTAAAATTAATTTTTTATTCAAAAAACTTATGATTTTTTAACTTATAAGAATTATTTTATTTCCTATATTAACATATATTATATATTTTATAAGATTTCAATTTTTTTAACGAATATATATATATATATATATATATATATATATATATATATATATATATATATAATTTTACTTATATATATATATATCCACAATTAAATAGTTAGAAATATAGATATTTATATTATTTATATTTATATATAAATTTTATATATATAAATATTTTTATATAAAAAATATAATTTTATTTTTTATAATATTTAAATTATAATTTTTTTATTATTAAATTTATAAATTATATTATTTTTAAAAAAAATTGTATAAAAATATTTAATAAAAGTATTTTATTTATTAATTATTTTTTAAAAAAATTATTTTTATATATCTTATAAAAAAAATATTATTAATATAAAAATATATTATTTTATAAATTTATAATTAATATTTATAAATATAATATTATATATAATTGTTTTTTTATTTTCTTTATTCTAATAAAATAAAATAAAAATAAATAGAAATCAAACTTTAATTTTTTTCACAAACCTTTATAATTTGAACAATCTTATCCATAAAACCCATTAGCACAATAACACTATCCTTTTAAGCAATATCCATTTGCACTACAGTAATTTGGACAATATTTTTTAAATCCACAAAACTCGTTTATATTTTCGGGACATTAAATATATCCACTAAATTCACTAACTTTAATTTAGGCTAAGTTTTAAGTACAAATAATCTTTTAATCTCCTACTTCAATAATCAATTATTATAAATTACGATTACATTAATATTAATAGCAATTACCCTTCAATTTATTATTTTGTATATAATTTTTATTTAATAAAGTCCCGTTAAAACATTTCGAATTAATCCCAAATTTAACTCCATATACACTCTAATTTTGTTTTGTATTAAAATCACTATTAGTATCCCAGCATTTTGTATTAGCATAGATTTTACTAGTATTACAATCAGAGTCATTATACTCACCAATACTGCAACTAGAGGATCCATAGTGATAATAATCACATAATCCATCGTCTTATACAGGTGTACAAAATTCTCTTATATTTTAATCACATTTACCAGTGATGAATTCACAGCCTTTTCCTTATCCATAAGTCATTGCTTCCTCCATAGAAAAGTTTACTTCAGCATAGAAACCTGTGTCTCTTAAAAGATTGGTTGTAAAACCACTAAAATGGGCCTAAGTATGTGAGCTACTTGCATTCATATATTCGTCGGCGATGGCTGTTTATTCCCAATGAGATCCTGCAGATCCGCTTCCTCCTTAATTTTCAAGAGGCATACCAAGTAATTTTTCACATCCGTAATATTTTTTAGCGAATGCCAAAACATGAGGAGTTCTGAGAAACAATCTTTCAACTCCCCTTGTTACAAATTTAACAATAGGGACAGTATGAGGCTATCCTTTAGAATTTACCCATCTTGGTACATCATTATCGCTAAAACCTAATACATGAGTCATTTCATGGATAACTATTTCCATTAAATCTTCAAATACAATAGGATCTTACAGATTTTTGGCAGCTAATAAACCTAAATTAAAGTTAACTGTACCATGAGTAGGTCCTAAACGATCTATAAATTAACACCAACCAGCATAAGCTAAAGTATTTTTACCTGGTTCAACTGTATATGATATATATAAATGTAAATCAGAATTTTTTCCCTAACTTCTGTCTATATCAGGAATTGGAACTAATCCACATTTTTTATTACTGTATTTAAATCTCATATCTGCTTCTTTTTTCGGGAATATTTTTATTAAACGAGAAAAATATTGAGTTGCCAAATTTAAAGCTTTCTCACAGCTATTAGTTATACCAATTAGCTTATCTTTCAAAGGAGAAGTAGCTAAAGGTTTGAAATAATCCATATTGTAGGTAATTACCATATTACGAGCTTATTTAAATTATAAATTACGAATATCTGAAGATTATTCAACAGAATCTGAAGGGATTGATTCATATTTATATTCTTCTTTAAATTTATCATGGCCACATTAGTGTTCCATGACTTTTAGACCGAAAACAAAGGTTATTAATAATAGGATTATTATAAATTTTTACATTTTTTTATTAATTTGATTTTTATTATTTATATTTTGATTAATATTTTTTCTAAATCAAATTTTGTAAAGTACTTAAAGAATTTATTATTTAATTAATATTCATATAATCATATAATATTAATTAAAATTTTTTTTTATTTAAATACATCATCATTTTAATATAAAATAATTTATCACAAATTATTTTATATATTAATAATGTAAATAAAATAGATAAAAATAAAATTATTATTTATTTAGAATAAAAATATTAAAAAATGAATTTGTTTAAAGAAATATATATATTTAAAAGTTGTGAAATATAAATATATATAAATGATAAATAAAATTTATATTTATTATATGTATAAGTATAGAAATATAATATTAAAATTATTAAAATTAAAAAAATAAAATTTATATCTAATATTTATATTTTAATATAAAATATATATAATTATATTATCATTTTATATTAAAATAATATTTTTTTAAAAAAATTAATTTATCATTTAATTAATAATCAAATCTAATATATAGAGATTATTTTTTTTTAAATAAAAATTTATAGATAGAGTTTAAACAGTACAGTAGTAATTTTAATTTTTTTTTATTTATAATATTATTAATATTTTCATATAAAAATAATATTTTATTACATGTTTCAATTAACGAAAAATTATTCATTTATTATTTATTTAATATAAAGTAAAAAAATTTAATTATATATCTTATTATTATTAATTATATTAAATTATTATAAAAAGTATAAATTTTCAAATATTTTTTTTTAAAAAAATTATATTATATTTTTTAAAAATTAATATATAAATGCAAAAAATAAATTAAATATTTTATAAATTTTTTTATTTAATTGTAAATTTCATTAAAAGTTTAAATATATTAGTACTAATTATAATTATAAACTATTTTTATTATAAAATCATCATCTTTAATAAAAATTTAGTTAGATCCAATCAAAATATATTAATCTATTATATTTATACTTTTATTTATTTTTTAAATATAAAATTTTGTGATAAAAAAACTAATATATTAATCTATATAAAAAAATAATAATAATATATTAAATATATATTGATTTTATAAATAAAATATTAATAATTAAAATAATTAAAATGATATAAATAAAAGCATAAATTAATAAATTCAAAAAATATTAACCAATATATACATGATAAAAAAAAATCTACAAAAAATTAATAATAACCTTATTATTAATAAATTTTATTTTTGTTTTAAAAATACCTTAACATAAAAGTGCCCACGATTAAACGAAATAACTCAATAAATATGAAACTCAATCATTGCCCTGATTAGGAATCTTTAGATATTCGTAATTTACAAAATATATATCCCCTTAGTATAATTATAAACTACAATATGTCTTATTTCTCAAGATTTCCTTATAATATTTAGAATAAAATTCTAACTGCTACCTGTGATAAAGCTTTATAGTTAGTGATTGAATATTTTTCTCGTTTAATAATAATAATCCTAAAATCTGAATTAAATATGAGATTTGAAACAAATGAATTAAAATGTTAGGGAATTATGATTTCTTAATAGGAAAATATTCTGATTTACATAAATATGTATCTTATAGATAGAATTCATATAATTATGATATAGTCTTTGATAATGTTTTTTAATTTGTGAATGGTCTAGGACTTAGTCATGGCTTTGTTAACTTTAATTTAGGTGAATTAGTTGTGTTGATTTTGATGATTTAATAGAAATAAACAAACATGAAATAATTCATATTCTGGCTTTTAGCGGATCGGATATAAATAGATGCATCACTCTTTATAAATAACTTTATATTTAACCTAGTTTTATAAAAAAAATATCTTTATATGCTCAAAACTTCTAACGTTTTGAATTTTGCTTGTAAATATTTCAGATATTCTTATTTAGTATTTCTCTTGAAAAATTTAGAAAGTACAGCTTCTTCATAATTTTGTTGGAAAACCACAGTCATCTATAAAAAATACATGACTCAATCCATATCATCTAATTAGGCTTTTTTTAGTTGTTTTACAGTCAATTATTTAAGAGACACAGGTTTCTCAAATTAATGACTCTTTGGTTGAATAAACATACTATGGAAAAGGAAAAGACTGTAAACATTTTATTGGTTATTACAGTTCTATTTAAAGAGAATAATGTAATCCTTTAAATAAAAATTGATTATATAATCATGGAGCTTCTTAATATAAAAATGGTGAATTTTTAATACCTGGTTGTAATATTTTAGAAGTATTATCAAATGCGAAATGGTGGGATGCTAGAAGTAAAATAAACAATAAATGATTAGTAATTATATAGAACTTAATTTGGGATTTATTCTAAATGGGTTGGTAAATAATTAAAATTTTGGTTTACAAAATATAATTTAGGGTAATTGCTATAGATGTTAATGTAGTTCTAATGGAGAATAAGTGATAAAAGTCCTAATAGATAATAAGTTATTATTTTAGTAGAAATTAATTAAACTCATTTACTAGAGAAATTTCAATAAATAAATAGTTTACGATAGTGGATATATTTAATGTCCAGAAAATATAAAATTTTGTAAATATAAATGATTTTGTAAGAATTCTGTTCTGTAGTGCAAATGGTTAATGCATAAATAATATGTTTTATTGTGCTAAAGGATTAATTTAAAATAATTATTCTATTTATATAAATTAATGACAAAAATTATTTTTTTTACAATTTTTTATTTTAATTTATATTAATATATTATAATTTATATATTTTTTTTAATACTTTTAATTATAAAAATATATATATATGTAATATTAATTTTATAAAATAAAATATTAAAAAAAAATTTAAAAAAAAAAATATTATTTATTGAATATTATATTATATGATTAAATATCAAAATTTTTGATTATTTAATAATAAAAAAAAATATTATTAAATTAATATAAAAAAAATTTGCATTTGTAAAAATTACTTTATAAATTAAAATTCTATATAAATATTAAACATAAAAATATAGCATATAAATATGTATTTAAAAAAAAACATAAATTATATTATTTTTTATTATAAGATTGTTCATATTATTAAATATATTATCAAAATATATATATATA
>NW_004085867.1:49648-51711 GCF_000220395.1 Ichthyophthirius multifiliis
AAGACTTTTCTTTTTTTAAAAAATAATATTAATATAATTTTCACTTTTTTTTTATAAAACAAAAAATAACAAAAGAAATCAGAAAATGTAATCAACTCCTATATAAAACAAACTTCCTCAAATAAAAATTAAAAATATTTGCTAACCTATAGACAAAAAAAGAAGTCAATATAAAGATATGATATCCCAATTTCGCCAAAAAAACAATCCTTTTTTCCAAGGATATTTTCGTAGTACATGTACAGAATACTTAGGATCTTCTAAAGAAGTAAAAAACTAAGATAGATTAAATTAATTATAAACTATGTCTACTTTTAAGCATTCTTGTAATACGTATTTGAATTCAACAAATAAGAAAGTTGAAGGCGTTAAAAATTTAAGAAGTAAATTTAAAAAAAATAAAATAATAGAAGAAATAATAGAAGATAAAGAATGGGGGGGGAAAAAACAATGACTTATGTAAAAATATAGGAAAATTATGGAAAAGCGATTTATTGAAAAAATATGAAACATAGATAGTAGTTCTTAAAAAAAATTAGTATATTAATTATGTTTATAATGATTATCATTCAAGGGAAACGAATCCTGGATATGCAAGAAATACTATGGGATGTTTTTATTGCAGATGAAAATAAAAAAATACAGATATATATATATATATATATATATATATATATATATATATATATATATATATATATTTATAATATTTTTATTATTTTATATTTATAGGATTTTTTTCATAATTTAAATTTTTGTAGTTCTATTTATTTTAATATATATAGATAATTATTAATAATATAAAAAATAAAAAAATCAGTTTTTTTTTTTTTAAATAATAAAAAATGATATTTTTTTTTTTTAATATTTAGTAATATTTATAATTTAAATTTTTTATAATATTTATTAATAATAAATTTTCTAACACAAATAACAATATAATAATTTTTAAATTTTTTTATTTAATTTCAATATTTATTTTATAATATTATTAATTTTTATCTAATTTTTATATATATCAAAATAAATAAGTATCAATAAATATATTTAAAATATTTAATATTTATTTTTTTTATTCTTTTTTAATTAATAAAAAATATATTAATTAATTTTATATTAATTAAATTAATTATAATATTTTTATTAAATATTTTCACAAATATTTTTAATTTATGTCTATAATTAAATTAAAAATTATTTATATTTAAAAATTATCTAAATTGAAAATTATAAAAATTTAATTTAATAATGAAAAAAAATATTTTTAAAAATAATAAATTTTTTTATATAAAATAAAAAAAAAAAAATTTATTTAAATAATATAATTATATATATATATAAATATATATATATATATATATATATATATATTTTATTTAGATTAATATTTTTTTTTATAATTATTCTTATTTAATCTTATTATTATTTTAATATTTATATATATTTACTATTTTTCATTTTTTTTTTTTATTATAATCATTATTTTTATTTTCTTTTTCATATATATATTATCATATCTTAGAAAAATAATATATATACATTTATTTATTTTAAAATTTAAATCTTTTAATTATTTAATTTAAATAATAATTACTTGTTTTTTTAATATAAAAATATCAAATTAAATTTTTAATAAATTCTTTATTTTAAAATTTTAGAATAATCATAATTTCTTTTTAGCAGGTATTTTAGTATTGCAATCTTTTCCAGAATATCCTTTCGCACAATGACATATACTATTTAAGCAATATCCATTTGCACTACAGAAATTAGGACACATTTTTTTAAATCCACAAAAATCTGATATATTATCAGGGCATTATATTTGTCCACTATATCCCTTAACATTTAAAATTTCCTAATTTTTCGTACAAATAATTTTAATTTATCCGACCCAAATATTTACTTATTATCCATTAGAACTACATTCATATTTATAACAATAACCTGATTTTTTTTGATTTGACTTTTGCCTTTATTTTAATTCCATAAATCCGCGTTAAAACATCTCGAATCAGTCCCAAATTTAACACTTTAATTTTTTAAGCTCTTACTGTGTTTAA
>NW_004085867.1:52046-57539 GCF_000220395.1 Ichthyophthirius multifiliis
ACAGTTACTTCCCCACATTTGGGATTACTTTATTTATATCTCATGTTTAGTTCAGATTTCGGGATTATTTTTATTAAACGAGAAAAATAGTCAATTGCTAATTATGTAGCTTTCTCAACAGTAGAAGTTAACATTTTATTTATCTCATTAGAAGCTAATGTTTTGTAAAAACTTAGATCGTAGCTAATTACCATATTACGGGGTTATAGATTTTGTAAATTACGGATATCTAAAGATTCCTAATCAGGGGGGATTGATTTGTATTTCTAGTTTTTTCTAATTTTATCGTGCTAACATTTATGCTTAAGGACTTTTAGACTTAAAATGCAGGTTATTAATAATAGGATTATTATAAGTATTTTCATTTATTATTTTTTAATATTTTGTATTTTTTTTTATTATTTAAATATAATGTATTTATATAATGTTTGTCTACATCTTTTTCTTATTTTTAATTAATTAAATTATATTTTAATAATTTTATATTTTATCCAGATGATTAAAATGAAATCATTAAATAATTTTTTTTATCATAATTAATTTTGAATATCATTATAACTGATATGTAAAAAAGTATCAAAATATTAAAACTAAATTAATTTTTTTATTTATATATATTCTATAAATATATTTAAAATTAAAAGACATTTATTATAATTATTATTTCTTAATTATTTTTAATATGAATATATATGAATATTTATGATAAATTTATTATTTATAAAAAATTTATATTATATTACATATATTATTAATAAAAAGATATTTATAATTTATAATAAATATTTTTTTTAATTATATTATTTATAATTTTTTCTAATTCAAATTTTAAATCATTAATGTTATAAATAATAATAAATCTAATAATTTTATATAAAAGATATATTTTTTAAAAATATGGCCTTAATGAATGTATTTTATTATTTGTTTTCTATTTTATTTGTTTAAAATAAATATTATTTTTTTTATCATTTTTAAAGAAAATATAAAAAAATAAATAATAAATTATAATTTCATACAAAGAACAGATAATTAAGATTAAAATTAACAAATAATTATTAGAAAAAAAACTAATACCTTTATAAACAGAATAATTTATTTATAGAAATTATAAACACGAAATATGTAATATATAATAAATTATTCTTAATTTTTTAAAAAATATATAAAAACTAATTTTATCTATTATTTTTGTTAAAAAATATTCATTTAAATTAAAATTAGCAAAAGATATTTATTTATTTTATAAAAAATAAACATATTAATTATTTTTATTTTATAGAGAAATCCTAAAATATAAATTTTTTAAAAATATAATAATCAAAATATAAATAAAACTATTATTTATTTTTATTAATATATGTAATAATCATAATATTAGATTGTTTATAAAATATATATTTTTTTAAATATTATCAATAAATTATAATTAATTTTTATTATTTATGTAGTATAATTAATTATATTTATTAATATGATTATTATAATATTTATATTTATATTTTTTTTTTATTTATTATTTAATATTATTATTAATTTGAATTTCCTATCTATAAAAAAGTATTCTAACATTAATTTTCTTTAAATATTATTATGTTACACCTTATATCGAATTTTTAGATATTTTGATTTGCAAAATAATAAACCACTCAATATGTTAATAAAAAGCGAATTTTATTATTTCAATTTATTATATAACAATCATTAGAATAAAATCTTAACTAATATAAGCGAGAAAACTATATAATTATAATTATCGATTTATTATTTTTCTCATTTTACAAAATATTCTCAATATCTGAATAAATATAATTTTTAAAACCGACATTTCAAATAGTTTAGATAATTTAACATTCCTTAAATATCAAAGTTTAAGGAAATATTTCTTATTTTAATATATATGTATAATTTAAAATATAATAAAAAAAAAAATTTCGCATATGGTGGCTTATAAGTATTATTTTATCGGTGATCTAGGATACTTATAATGAAGTTAATTTCAATTTAAGGTTTATTAGCAAGTTAAAATATGAATGATTCTATTAATTTAAAGATATAATAATAAAAATAGTTATCTATTATAATGTTTCAATGACTAATTCCTAACTGATAATTTATTATATTATAAAAGAAAGTTAATAGTTTACTTTTAAAGTATTGATGCTTTCTCTATCATACTTTATTTGGTATATCTTTAAATAATTTATAAGGCTTATATTTTGCAGAATCTCATCGAAAAAACTCAATCATAGAAAAAAAAAATATATAAATATATTTGTATAAAATTAATTTGTCCTATTTTCTTGGTTTACAGCCAATTATTTAAAAGAAACAATTTATGCTGTAATAAACATTTTTATTTAAATAAAAAATATCCTATGGATAAGTTGGAGTCTATTAACATATCATTGGCTAATGTAATTAATAAAATGTATTATGTGAATGTTAAAATAATAGGACCATTTAAATGTTTATTTGGTAATTTAATAATTGTAGCTATATAATTTTGATATCAACAAGAATACAAAAAGCTAGGAAATTAAATTAATATTAAGACATACATGGTGAGTGAGTTTAATTTAGTGCTAATTCAAGATTATAAAACTCAAATATATTGATGGAAGGATGAAATATAAAATAAATATTAGATGCAGATTTATATCTTGAAAATGTAAACTTATTGTTTTATTTAAAAAAATATGTATTAATTACTATAATAAAAATAATTATTGCTTAAATAATAATTATATTGCACAAAATAAAATTTAAAAAAATAATACATTCATGATAAATTTTTTATAAAAATAAAAGTCTTTATATTAAAAAAAACATACACAATTTATATTATTAATATTTAACATTATTAATTAGTTAAAATTATAAAAATATTAAATTTATAATTATTATATATTGATTTTTATTATATAAATAGATATAATAAATATTGAATAAAGAATTTATTTGTATATAAAAATTAAATTTAATATTAAGTAATTTAAAATATTAAAATTAATAATTATAATAGATAAAATGCTCATTATCTATATAAAAAATTATAAAAGGCAATAAAGATGAGATGATTTTATTAAAATTCTTATGAATTTATGGATTTAGAAAATATAATATTATACTGAAATGTTAAGGATTAAATATAAAGATTATGTTGATAAAAAAAAAATTAAAAAGAGGAAAAAATAAGCTAATAAATATATTAATTAATTAATTAATTTATTAAATTATAAAAGCAAAAATATATAAATATATAAATATATAAATATATTTATATATATAATCTAAATATTTTTTTATTAATATATAAAATGTAAATAAATTATATTATAACTTTTTGTTTATTTTAAAAAAAAAATTATTAGAAAAGTTATTCGATATACATAATAATTTATTATACATTTTTTTTTTTTTCTTTATTAATTTAATAAAATAGTAGAGAACTAATTTAGATTTTTATTGCTTTTATTTTTAATGATTGTGTTTTTTTTTAAAATTAAATTTAAAATAAATATATTCATTATATCATTATTATTATTAAATGATTCTATGTTTTTATACTTAATTTTAAATTTTCTAGGACCATGATTTAGATAACTTTATTTTAAGTTAATTTTCATATAAAAATTTAATTATTCCTATTTTATTTGTAAAAATAAATTAAATTAGTAACTTCGAACAATTAACTCATAGGTTTTAGTGATATTATATCTAAATAATAATTTTATATAATTTTCTATATATTATACTTAATTATAAAACACTAAAATATAAAAAATATAAAATCCATTTTTTTAAAAAAAAAATCTTTGAAAATAAGAAAATAAATTCAATATTTTTGAATAAAATAAAAAAAATTATTATATAAATAATATTATATCTTATATAAATAAATTAATTTAAAAATTAAATCGGATTTTGATTAATGTCCTGTATAGAGAATATTTTTATTATAAGATATATATTAATAAGATATTATATAAAATTAATATTAATATTATTTCACATAAAGTAATATTTACTTTTTTAATTTAATAAAAATAAAAATATTTAAATATTTTTAATATAAAATAATTATTAAATATTTATATATCATATTTTTATTATAAATATAATTAAAATAAATATATATATTATTTCTTAATTATACTATAAAGTTATTATAATTAATAAATTTTTAATCATTTAATTATTATCATTTTTTTATAAATTTTTTTATATTAAAAATTAAAATAATATATATATATATATACGAATAAATATTATATTAAACCATTTTAAATATATTATTTAAAATATTTTCTTTAAAAAACTAAATACTATAATTTTAAAATACATATATAACATTCTTTTATAATGAAAATAATAAAAAACAAAATTAAAATATATAATTTAAATAAAATATATATATTGTATAATTTATATTTAATACTAATTTTATTAAAAAATATATAAAAAATTTTATAAATAACTAACATTTATAGTATTATATATATTATTAACCTTATATAATTAATACAAAAAAATATTTATATATATATATAAAAAAATTATAATTTTAAATACACAATTTATTATATTTTTAATTTTATCTTCTTTATATTTATTTGTTTTTTACAAAATAAATATATTTTTTTTATTACCTTTGTTTTTAATAATCTTTAAAAATTTGTATAAAAATTAATAAATTTTTTTGCATTTTAATTTAATTTCTCCTTTTTTATTTTAAAATATATTATCATTAATTAATTTTTTTTATTTTTTAATATAAAACTAAATCTTAAAAAAAAAAATTATTCCATAAAATAATTTAAAAATATTCTAATTATCTTTATAGAAAATTTATTTTAATATATTCTTACTTTCATTAGTTATTTTATAATACACATAAGACAATTTTTCGAATAAAAGTAATATTTCCTTATTTTTTTTGACTATTAAAAAGAAAATATACAAATACAATTATAGATTAATAATAACTCTTACTAACTACATAATAAATTTTTATCATATTTTAAAATAAAATTATTTAGAAATATAATAATATTATTATTATATTATAAAATAAAAAAAAATGGTTTTTATACTTCTTACAGTAAATAATTAAGGTAAAATTATATTATTAAATAAACTAAATATATATATTTTAAAACCCTAAAGAGTAAAAATGTATAGAAAATATTATTTATTTTATAAAACTTAAATATATAGTAGTTTAAATATTACATTATTTGTATTTATAAAATATATAATTATTAATATTAATTATTTTAATTATAACGTTTTTTATATAGATTTATAAATATTTAATATTTTTTATAATATATAAGTATATTATATTTAATATTTTTTTTATATAAATTTTTATTTATGTTTTTTTATTAATATCTATTATTTATTTATATTTTTTAATATTAAATTTTTATATTTTATATAAAATTTGTTATTTAATTTAATTATTTAATAAATAATTATTTTTTATAA
>NW_004087756.1:0-4222 GCF_000220395.1 Ichthyophthirius multifiliis
TAATTTGATATTAATTTACTTTTTCTTATTTTATTAAAATAAAGTTATAAAAGGCTATTTAAAATAAACAATATTTAATTATTTTAATTTTAAATATATTTCATAAAAAATTTTAATTTTTCAGTATTTTGTTTTCTATATGTTCTTTCTATATTATGTATAACATAATTAAGATAGTAAAAATAAAATATAAATCTAAATTTAAAATAAAAACAATACTTGAGGGACTAAATTATAAAATATATATCTCATATTTTGAAAATCTATACACCTAGAAAATAAATCAGTAAAGAATAAATTCCTTATTTAAATTTTATATAATTTCATTTATGAATAATTAGGACTTTTAAAATATACAATACTATTAATTATCTTAAAATAGGTTATATAAATTTCTGATATGAAAAAAATTTTTTTTAAATAATATTTTCTTTTAATAATTAAAATAGAATTTAAATAATTAATTTATTTTTTTTTTTTTGTGAATGTATATATATATTTTAATTATTTTGAAAAACATATCTTTTTTAAAATAAAAAATATATAATAAACTTTTTAAAATATATATTAAATTAAATTTGTTTCTCAAAAATATATATTATTAGAATTAACAAATTAATTTAAACAAATTAATTTATAAACTAAATAAAAAATAAAAAATTAAAATTAAATAAAATCATATTTTTTTAAATAAAAACAATAATAATTTTATAAAGAAATTAAACTTCAAAAATCAAAATGAATTAAATAAAAATAAATTTTAATCAAAAATTACATAAAGAAAATTATTTATATTTAAAAATTAAAAGAAAAGAATCGAAATACTTAATGATAATAAATTAAATAAATTTTTAAGAATAATTATTGCTTTAAAAACAATAATTAAAAAAATAAAAAATATAAAAGGCATGATTAATTAATAACTAAAACAAAAGTTTAAAAGAATTATATAATATTTATATTCTATTTTAAATGATAAAAAATTGATAACAAATAATGTTAATATAAATAGAAATATAGTAAATAAAAAAAATATTAAAAAATCTAAAATATTAAATAATTTAATTATAATTTTCTTTTAAAAATAAAATTAATTTATTATTTATATAAATATTATTTATAAATAAAATAAAAAATATTAATTTTTAATTATATTATATTAAAATAAATATTATAATTAATTTTATTATTTTTTTTTATTTTAATTTTTAATTTAAATAAAAATCTAAAATTTATTAAAAAGCATATATTAAATAATTAATTAATAGTAAAAAAAATATAGTGTAACACATAATGAATAAAAAGAATAAAAATTTTTAAACTTTTATTAATATATTTTTTTATAAAATTTATAATTTAATAAAATTAAAAATCTATAAAGAATATGAAAAAATCATATAAAAAAATATTAAAAATTATTAATTAAAAACAAAAATATAAATATAACTAATTCTTCAATATCTTTATAAATAAATAATCACAATAATAATCCGAATAAAACATAGTTAATAAAAAAAGTAAAAAATCCCTAATAACTGTTATATTATTAATCATCGCCTTAAGCCTTAACTAAAAATCTATTCCACCCATTGAATTTTACACACATATTTTGTTCTGTACTAAACGAATATTCTTCTTCACATTTAGTACATCTTTTCGAACTACATGTTACACAATTAATGAATTGAGTACATTTTTCTCTACATAATCTGTATCTAAATCCATTTGAATTAGCATCATCAAAATCTTCAAAATAATCATACAAACAAGTTTAACACATTCCTGAATAATGACAATCAGTACATCCCTAATCGCATTATTTTAGATTAGGATCACTAGTAATAAATATACATTTTTATTTTCTTTCAAAATATTCATAGCCAACATCACATTAAAGGCATTTTTACTTACTACATTTAGTACAATTACTTAATATTTTACTACAACTAAAACATTCTACATATTTATAACCGTGTACATTTTCTTAAGTATCATAATAACCATCTTTACAACCTTAACATTCTCCAGAATTAGAACATTTAGTACATCCATCAGGACAGTTATTTCTAGTATTTAGAACTCTACTAGTAATTTCTAAGCATTATTTACTATCTTAATCTTATTAATAACCATCTTAACATTATTAACATTCCCCAGATTAATTACAATATATACATCCCTAAGAGCATACATTTTCAGTATTTAATAAATTGGTCAAAGCAGCTAATATTAAGATATTTATTAGAATTAGTTTTAAAAACATAATTGTTTTAATTTTAATTTAATTATTTTTTTATGTGATAAAGTTATTGTTTATTTATATACATATATTTATATTTAACTATGTTTGTGTGGATAAAAATACTTTGATTTATATATTATTTGTTTTGTCTTTAAAAAAAAAAAAAAAAATGCAATAGAAAATTAAAAATATATAAAAATTTCTTGTTATTATATCTATTTTTAAAAATTGATTTATTATCATTAATTAAAAAAAAAATCAAAATTTTATATTTTTTATTTAAGGAACAAAGATATAAAAATATTTATTTTAGAAAAATTTTAATTAAGAAAATATTTAATTTTGTATATTAATTATATACAAATTATTAATTTTAAAAAATATAAAATATAGTAATATATATAATGATTTTTTAACTATTAATTATTTTATATTTTTTTAAATATTATTATTTAGATTTTTTCTATTAATAAATTATGTTATTTTTTTTTTAAGGATTTTATGATTGTATTTTAGATTATTTATAATTAAATTTTATTTTTATATCTTTTTTAAATAATTTATTAATTTTATATCAAACATTAATAATATTTTTTATATTTTTTTAATATAAAAAATCATATTCATATAATTAATAATTATAGCTTTTAATATAAAATGCATTAAAAAAAGACAAAAAATAATATTTTTTTATATAAAGTAAATGAACTAAGTATAAATATTTTAAATTTATTATTTAAATAAATATACAAATAAATTAATATTTATTTATTATAGAATCTTTTTATTTAATAAATAAATTATTATAATTAATTTATATCTAATTTTTTATTTAATTTTATATTATTATTATTATTTTAATATATTTTTTTTATAAAAATTATAGACATAAACATTATTACTAAAAGCTTTTAAATTTTATATATATGAAAAAAAACTAATACTAATATTTTTTTTATATAATAAATGTAATTTTAAGAATTAAATATATTGATTATATATATTTATGAATTAATTATTATAATTTTCTATATAAATAATTAATACTTTTAATAAATATTATTTTGTTTTTTATCCAATTCAATATTGAATATTATAAGATTAATTTTTTTTTTAATTAAATTAATAATTTTTTTATATATATATTAATAGCTATATTTATTTCATTTTTATATTTATTTAATATTTTTTGTATTTTTTTGATAAAAAATTAATAAATATTTGTATTAATTATAATATTTAAAAAATAAATAAAAAAGAAATATATAAAAACAAATGGCATAATAATATGTATTAAATTTTTTATATAATAATTATATAGAACCAATATAAAATATTGTTTATTTTTTAATTTTTATTTATATATATTAATTATATTTATATTTGAAGATATCATAAATTTTATTAATAAATAAATTCAAAAAAATTAATGTTTAATATAATATTTTTTATTTAATATTTTTTATTTTTTTATAAATAATTATTTATAAAGATTATGTTTAATATTAATTAAATAAAATCTTAATTAATTTTTATATATAATCTATAATTATGCCTTAGTAAAAAAAGAATTTCGTTATATTTTTTATATTAAATAAATTTATAATATTAATTTTTTTATATATATAAACATTATTTAAATTTATTTATTTTGTTAATAATAATATTCTATTATATATATATTTTTTTTAATTTAATATAAAAAATAAATATTATTTAATGTTTATTATTTTAGTATAATGATTATATAAATGAATATAATATAAATTTATTTACTTTTATTTCAACTAAATATATTTATTATTTTAATTTAAATAAATTTAAAGAAAATTATACTTAAAAAATAATTATATAATTGAATCAGAGTATCATCTACATTAATTTTTTTCTCTATCAAGATAATACGGGTGCTTACATGATGTGCATATATTATTTTCATCACAATCTAGACAACGATGAATAGTAGTACAACTTTTTTTA
>NW_004087756.1:5050-6401 GCF_000220395.1 Ichthyophthirius multifiliis
TCACATCCTTCAGGACAGTTATTTTCAGTATCTAGAACTCTACTAGTGATTTATAAGCATTATTTACTTTCTTAATCTAATTAATAACCTTCTTAACACTATTAACAATCCCCAGATTAATTGCACAATTTACATTCCTAAGGACACTCATTTAAAGTTTTTAAAAAATTTGTCAAAGCACCAAATATTAAGATATTTATTAGAATTAGTTTTTAAAACATTATATTTCTTTTAATTTTTTAATATTTTTTTAAGTAAAAATTAATTATTTTTACATATGATATTTATATATAAATATTTTTATTAGTTATTTGATTTTATATATTAATTATATTTTTAAAAATAGATTTTTTTATTATTTTGTATAAAATTAATATAGTATTTATTTTTTGACACTTTGTTTCAAAATTAATTGCAATAGAATAATAATAATAAAAAAAATTTTAATTAAAATATATTAATATTTATATATTTATTCCATTTTTTAAAAAATGATTAATGTTCACAAATTTAAATAATAATTTATATTTATATTAGAATAAATATTGAAATATACTATAAATTATATATTAAATAAAAAATACCTATTAAAAATAAATATAAAATTAAAACATAAATTTATATTTTTTTTTTAATGAATTTAGAAAAGATATAAAATAAATATATTATAAAATTTTAAATATATAAATAATTAAATCTTGTGATTATGGATTTATTTTATTTATTAAAAATAACCATGAATTTATAGATTTAAAAAAAATCTTTTAATAAAATATTTATTAAAAATAATTTTTTTATAAATTACTTTATATTTATTTTTGTGAATTAAAATTATATTAATAACATAATTATATTTTATTTATATGGTTAATAATTTTATATGTTAATTTATTTTAAATATTTTTATATTTATTTTTAGTTAATTTATATTAAAAATATTTTTTCATTTTTTTACTTTTTGTTATTTATATTTAAATGCTTTCTATATTTTATTTTTCAATAATTTTTATTTTAAATATATACAATTTATTTATAGATTATTATTATTATTAATATTTTTATAACTTATTGTGAATTTTCAAATATATATAATAATTTAATTAATAAAAAAACATAAATATTATAATTATATATATAAAATAAAAATCCAAAATTAATAATTATATAATGAAAATTTGATTTTTAATAAATAAAATATGTGATTATAAAAAATTTATTAAATTAATTTTCGAAAATTTGTCTATTTCAAAAAATATTTTTTTTTTTTTATTATTATTTATTGATATAAATTTATTTATATATATTTTTTTTATAATAGTTTTTGATTTATTATTAGTATATTATTAATTAA
>NW_004085866.1:0-1244 GCF_000220395.1 Ichthyophthirius multifiliis
AACTATTTTAATTTCAAAAAATGTAGTAGAAGTAACTAGAAAATATTATAATTGTCCTACAGCCGAAGGAATGTAACTTGAAAATGAAGTATATATTTATATATTAAAAAAAATATATACATATAAACTAGGGTAATTCAGGTACAATTAGTTCTCATTGGGAAAAAACTGTTATTTATAATGAAATAATGGTTGGAGATGAAGTATCTAATAGTGTTCTTTCTATATTTACAATTGCTCTTTTGAAAGACACAGGCTTTTACCCTGAAGTAAATGAGAATATGGCAGATAATATATTCTGGGGAAAAGGAAAAGGTTGCGATTTCTTAGAAAACGCTTGCTAAAGTGCAATTGAATATCCTGAATTTCCTAAATAAAATGATTAAGACTAATGTACATTCGAATATGAGGCAATAGGTGTTGCAAAATCTGAAGTATTAATAGATGGATGTAATTTAATAAGTTTATATCCAAATAGATTGTGTACAAATCCTAATAGTGTAACTGATAAAGATGATAGACAACATGAACAGAATAGATTATCTAATTATTCAACTTAAAGTAAATGTTTCTAATCTACAGCTAGAAAGTCATAATCTAAATCGTATAATAATAAATACAGATGTCACTAATTCAAGTGTTCCTCTGATGCTTCTGAAATATCTGTTATTTTCCCTGAGATTAATTTAACAGTTATATGTAGAAAAGGGGAATAAAATATGAAAAAGGATGTCGATCCAAGTGGCCAAAAAGCATATGGTTAAATCACATGTCCTTAAGATTATGAGAGATTCTGTAATTATACTCCTATATGTCCAAATTTTTGTTCCGAAAAAGGAGTTTGTGTAAACGGTCAATGTATCTGCTAAGCCGGATTCGGAGGAGTTGATTGTTCCATAAAATGCTCCGGGGTAGTCGATAATGAAAGTTGTGTAGAAGGCTCATGTCCTATAGGCAAATTTTTGAATCCAGATAATACTTGCAAATCAGATTGTCCTTTAGGTTATTTTGGAAGGGCTGAAAAATGCAGACCATGTGATTTTAATTGTTCTAGATGCACAGGACCATCAGCTAATGAGTGTACTAAATGCTAATTTATGACATTATTGTAAAAAAAATAGTGTGTTGATAAATGTAATGAGAAATAAGGATATCTTTATAATTAAAATTTAGTATTTGTGAATATCTTTGGTCCAATAAATGTTAAAGAAATTGCAAAATTTGTTAAAAAATAATTAGCATTA
>NW_004085866.1:1265-2283 GCF_000220395.1 Ichthyophthirius multifiliis
TGATTATTCAGTTGATAATCCCAACTATTAAAACTATAAAATGTCTTAAGTGTACTATTAAATTCATTAATTGTAGTTCTTGCACTCCAAATATTTGCTTAAAATGTTCTCCTGGGTATGAATATTATGATTACGAAGATTTATGCATTAAAGTTAATGAAGAGGATAATAAATGCAATTAAGGATGCACATTATGTAGCTAAAATGGAATGTGTTTAAAATGTATGGATGGCTTTATTTAAGATTTTATGTATATATAAAATTTAAAATATAAAATTTGTTAAGAATGCATTAGTAAATTTAGTAATTGTATAAAATGTGATTAGATTAAATGCACTAAATGTATTAATGGATATAATTTAAATAATTCTTCAAAATAATGCGAAAAAATCACAAGATTTTTAAATTACGTTTAAAGAAATGATAAATGATAAAATAGATTATTAAAAAACTATTATTATTATCTAGTAATATTTTATTTACATTATTATTGTGATAAAAAAAAATATTATTTTATTAAATAAAAAAATTCTATTTTTAAGAATAAAAAAAAATATTTGTAATTTATTATATTTTTTATATTTTAATTAAAATCAAAAATTATAAAATTTTTATTCAAAGATAAAAAAATTATAAAATTAATATTAAATATATATTATTTATTTTAAAATTTTTAAATATATTAAAGTAATTATACTAAAATAAATAAATAAATTATTTGTAAATATATTATTATTAAAAAATGTTTTTAAAATGTTAATAATAATTATTTTATTATATATTATTTTTATAAATATGTTTATAAATTAAATATTACATTTAAAAAAAATAATTATAGATTTATATATTATAATAAATTCAATTTAATAAATATTTAATTATTTTTTTTATTTTATATAATATTTTTAATTTTTATTTAATAATTTAATATATTTCAAAATAAAATATTTAAAAAATAAATTCAAAATAATTTTTAATATATAATCAAAATATAAAATAAAAATGTAAATATACTTAT
>NW_004085866.1:2303-34837 GCF_000220395.1 Ichthyophthirius multifiliis
ATGCTCTGAAAATAGTTTTATTCTGATTATAAAAAAAATGCTTAGAATGTACACGAAATTGTAAAAATGTAATTATATTGGTGCAGTGAATGCTATGATGGTTATTATCTATATTATAAGAGTAAAACTTGTTTACATTGCGCTTATAATTATCCTTATTGTCAATCCTGCGATTATCATTAATGTATTAAATGTATGAATGGATATTAATTAAATTCAACTAAAAAATAATGTGCACCATTTTCTTAAGAAGAAAGTGATAACACTGAAATATAATACACTGAGGGTTGTAATAAATTTTCTGAATTAGGAAAATGCTCAGAATGTTAAGATGGTTTTTATGATTATTCAGTTGATAATCCAACTATTAAAACTATAAAATGTCTTAAGTGTACTATTAAATTCAGTAATTGTAGTTCTTGCACTCCAAATATTTGCTTAAAATGTTCTCCTGGGTATGAATATTATGATTACGAAGATTTATGCATTAAAGTTAATGAAGAGGATAATAATTGCAATTAAGGATGCACATTATGTAGCTAAAATGGAATGTGTTTAAAATGTATGGATGGCTTTATTTAAGATTTTATGTATATATAAAATTTAAAATATAAAATTTGTTAAGAATGCAGTAGTAAATTTAGTAATTGTATAAAATGTGATTAGATTTAATGCACTAAATGTATTAATGGATATAATTTAAATAATTCTTCGAAATAATGCGAAAAAATCACAAGATTTTTAAATTACGTTAAAGTATATGATTAATGAAATATAGATATTAAAACCTTTTATCTTTAATTTAAAATTTGAAATGTATTTTTATTAAAATAAATCAAAAATATTATTTTATTAAAAAAAAATATTTTATTTTGAAATAAAAATTAATAATAATATTATAATTTATAATATATAAGTTAAAATATTATTTAATTATAAATTCAAAAATAATTAAATTTAGAATTAAAAAATATAAAATTTAAAATTAATTATTTATATTTATTATATTAATTATAATATTTATTATATAAAAAACAAATTATTATAAAATATTAATAAATTAATATTATAATACAAAATTTTTAATTATAAATAATATTATTTTATTAATAATTAAAAATATAAATAGAAATATAAAACAAATATCTATTTAAAAATTTAATTATAAAATCATAAATATTATAAAATTAAATATATTAAATATAATATATAAATATGTTATTTTTATAATTTTTATATTAATATATTTAAATAAAAACATTAATTAAATATTATTAATATCTTTAATAAAAAATATGAAATATATTTACATATATATAATAAATATTTATATAAATATAATTTAATATATTTTATTTTTATATTAATATATATAATTTATACTTACTTTATTTAAAATATTTTCTTATATTTATTTTTTGAATTTATTAAAAAATGTATTTTTCAAATGATTTAAATTAATAAATATTTAAAATCTAATTTTATATAATTATATTTACATTAATTATATTTTAATAATTTTTTTATAATATTTTTTTATTATATATATATTTTTTTTGAATTATATATAATACCAATAAACTAATGACTATTTAAGATGTTTTAAATATAATAACATTTATAAAAACTCTTAAAAATTATATATTATTTAAAATATAAAATAATATATAAAAGAAAAGTTATAATAAATAATTATAAAAAATTTAAGAAATAAATTGATTTTATTTTATTTTATTAAAATAAATCTAAAATAGTTTTATAAAAATTCTGGACTTAAATAAAATTAATAAATATATAATAATATAATAAAAATAAATCTAATTATCCATCCAATTATATTCTTTTAGTTATAAATTGAAAATAATATAATAAATAATTATTTATATATAATTAATATTAAAAAAATTAAAGAAATGTTATAAAATTTAAGAAACTTAGTAAATAATAATAAAATAAGAATATTAGGGATTTTCTAAATAAAACAATAAAAAATAAAACATTTTATTTTAGTAAAAATAAAAAAATAAAAAATTTAAATTGAAAAAATAATAATAATACACATAAATAAAACTTATTTTAAATACATAAATATAATTAGGATAGAAATAATATTTAGATAATTCATAAAATAATATATTAATATTTAAATATTATTTAACCTAAAAAATAATTAATTATTACTAAAATAGAGACCCAAATAATTAATTAAGAAATTAAAAATATATCATATTAATAAATTAATAAAAAAAAATATTATCAAGAATATTTTCAATTTATCATTAAAAATAAATACACACAAGCAACAATATTACTAATAGACATATAAAAAAAAAACAATGGCAAAAGTAAAAATTTATTTAAATACAAATAAAGCACACTTTTTAATCCCATATATCATAAAATATGTATATTGAAATTATTACAAATAATAAAAGATAAAAAATATATAATTTATTTATAATAAAAACTTTTAAATGACACAAAAAATATTAATTATGAAGTAAAAAAATAAATAATTTTTAAAAAAATAACTTAATTATAATTTCAGAAAAAAATCGACTATAGCAATATATTTAAAATTTATATGAAAAGTTATAATAAATGTATTAATATAAAAAAATACAAATTTAATCAAATTTAGATACTAAATTTAAAAAAATGAAAGAATTGAAAATAAAAAAAAAAATATAATTAAAAAAAAATTCAATGATAATAATAAGATAAATTATTATGTGATAAGATATTTAAATATATATAAAAATAGAATTAATTTATAAAAAAATATAAAAATATAAAATAAATATATAACAATATATAAATATTTAATAGATCAATTATTTATTATTTTTATTTTTATAAATTTATATTTAGTATATTCTTACTACATTGAATTTTTTTATATTTATCAATTTAACTTTTATTTAATTTTAACCATTTTTAATTCTTTTCTTTTTTAGTGTAATTAATTCATATTATTCTTTAATATTTAAGTTATATATCTTTATGTTAAATAAACAAAAGAATTTTAAAAATTAATATAACAATTTTAATTTAATAAATATAAAATTAAAAATTAATAATATATAACTAATTATTATAAAATCATAAAATAAAATTTGTCTTATAAATATATTTTAGAATTCAATAAATAATTTTATAAATGTGAATATTAAAAGAGGCAACTTTTTTCACAATTAATATACAAAAAGTTAAAATTTAATATTTTAAACTTAAAAGATTATAAAATTATATTTATTTTGTATATTTTTTATTATCTATTTTTATTTTTTTAATAAAATTTTATTATTATTATGATTATTAATTTTATATTGATTTATAAAGTTAGCAGATCGATTATCATTTTAAAAAATTTTATTTTATTTTCCAAAATATTAAATCGAATTTAATTAATTTTTTTTGTTAATAATAATTTAAATAATTTACTTTAATTAATAATTTAATTTTTTATTCATTTATATTATTTATGTTCTAGAAAAAAATATTAAAATATAAATTTTCTTCTAACATATTTTTTAAGAATTTTTTTTTTTAAATTTCATAGGCAAATTATTTTATAATAATATAATTATTATTATTCATTATATAAAATAATAATGTTTTTATAAATAAAAAAATATATATTATTAAATGATAATACTTTTTAATTCTATATTTTTTATTAATTTCTGACATATCTTCATTTTTTTTAATATTTATTATTATTTTTAAATTTTCTTTTTTATTATCTTAATTTTTAACTTAAAATTTAATTGTTCAATATCAAATCAAATTCATTCATTTTTAATTTAAAATTTACAATTCACAATTTATTTTACAAATAATTACATTTTTCTAGTTAATGGGAATTAAAAAATTTACCTTGAAACCAAAACTATATCCAAATTTTGATAATAAATATATATTTAAGTCTTTTAATTATTATCATATAAATATATATGATTAAATTAATATAAAAATTTATTACTTCAATCTATATTAATTGTTTAAATACAATAAAATTTATATTTAAAACCAAACATATAATTGATAATAATTTAGACAATATTTTGAATTTGAAGTTATTAAATATAAATAATATTTATATATTTCAATTATAAAAATTTATAGTTTATTTTTTTGTTTAATTAATTATTTATATAATTTTATAAATATAATATTTTTCAATAGAAATTAATTATGCAGTATTATTTTTGGAGAGTTGTTCGTATTCAATATATTGTAAATTAATTTAATTCTTTCATATAAAAAAAATTACATTAATAAACTTAAAAATTATATGCTATATTATTAAAATATATACTTCTAACAAATAGAATAAGTTTTCTTATTAAGATTTATATAAAACAAAATTAAAAATAATTCTTTTATTTTATTTTATAAATACATAATTAAATGCATATTCGATTAATTATAATTAAAATTAAAAATAATAATAATTAAAAAAAAAAAAATATTTAAAAATAGATAATATATAAATATATAAATATATATATATATTATATAAATTAAATATAATATATATAATTTATATAAATTAAATAATTCTAATATTAAAAATATTTTATAACAATAATATTTAATTATATAATCATATTGATTTAATTTTATATTTATATATTAATTAATTTATATTAAATTATTATATTTAATTTTTTTTTAAATTTATATCAATCTATTATTTGTTCTATAATTATTTAAATTTTTTTTTTTTAAGAAAAATTTAGTTTTAACATTTTTATTAATATGATTTTTTTTTTATATTTTAATAATTTTTTAATTACAATTAATATTTTAATATCAATAATTATATATATATATTTAATAGATTTTTAAATTATATTAATTTTTTTTATTTAATAAAAAGATTTAATAAAAATAATAAATAAAGTTTAACAAAATATAATTATATATATTTTTTATAATTAAAATAAACATTTTATTAAAAAAATTAATTTATTATCATAAAAATAAATCTTTTATCATATTAATAAACTTAATAAAACAATTTATATTTAATATTAAAATGTTATTTAATAATTATTCTACAATTAATTATCATCTTATACATTCTTTAAAAACCTAGAAGGAGGGATTATTTCGCATTATTTCGTAGAATCATTTAAATAATATCCATTAATACATTTAGTGCATTTAATCTAATCACATTTTATACAATTACTAAATTTACTACTGCATTCTTAACAAATTTTATATTTTAAATTTTATATATACATAAAATCTTAAATAAAGCCATCCATACATTTTAAACACATTCCATTTTAGCTACATAATGTGCATCCTTAATTGCATTTATTATCCTCTTCATTAACTTTAATGCATAAATCTTCGTAATCATAATATTCATACCCAGGAGAACATTTTAAGCAAATATTTGGAGTGCAAGAACTACAATTACTGAATTTAATAGTACACTTAAGACATTTTATAGTTTTAATAGTTGGATTATCAACTGAATAATCATAAAAACCATCTTAACATTCTGAGCATTTTCCTAATTCAGAAAATTTATTACAACCCTCAGTGTATTATATTTCAGTGTTATCACTTCCTTCTTAAGAAAATGGTGCACATTATTTTTTAGTTGAATTTAATTAATATCCATTCATACATTTAATACATTAATGATAATCGCAGGATTGACAATAAGGATAATTATAAGCGCAATGTAAACAAGTTTTACTCTTATAATATAGATAATAACCATCATAGCATTCACTGCAACCAATATAATTACATTTTTTACAATTTCGAGTACATTCTAAGCATTTTTTTCTATAATCAGAATAATAATTATTTTCAGAGCATTCATCTACACAAATATCGTCAATACTTACTAATTTACTTCCTTCACAAACAAAACATTATGTTAATTTATTAGGATTACACAAAGAACAAGGTGACTAACACAAAGTGCATTTATAATCTAAAGTTAATCTAAATCCATTATTAGTATCACATTGAGAACAGGTGTTAGGATTATCTTATTAAAGACATCCTAAGGAATTCTTCTCACAAACTTAATTTTCTTAGTTATTGAAAAATCCGAAAGGACATTAACTTAAACAATTATCCTCATAATAAAAAAAGCCAACTAAACAAGATATACACAAAAGTTAATTATTTTTTTAACAAATTTTACAATTTCCTTAACAAATATCGGACCATCTATATTCACAAATGTCTAAAGTTTAATTATAAAAGTATCCTTAATTTTCATTACATTTATCTACACATCTATTTTATTACAATAATGTCGTAAACTAACATCTAGTGCACTCATTAGCTGATGGTCCTGTACATTTAGAACAAGTATTATGACATGGTTCACGTTTTTCAGCCATTCCAAATAAACCTAAAGGACAATCTGATTTGCAAGTATTATCTGGATTCAAAAATTTGCCTATAGGACATGAGTCTTCTACACACATTTCATTATCGACTACCCCGGAGCATTTTATAGAACAATCAACTCCTCCGAATCCGGCTTAGCAGATACATTGACTGTTTACACAAAATCCTCTACTGGAACAGAAATTTGGACATAAATAGGTTTAATTACAGAATCTTTCATAATTTTAAGGGCATGTAATTTAACCATAAGCTTTTTCGCCACTCGAGTCTATGTCTTTTTTCTTATTTTTTTCATTTTTTCCACATAAAGCACTTACATTAATTTCAGGGAAAATAACAGATATTTCAGAAGCATCGGGGGAACATTTGTATTGGTGACATCTAAATTAACTATAACTATCTATCGAATTTAATTTTTTAGCTGTGGATTAGAAACATTTACTTTGAACTGAATAATATGATAATTTATTCGATTCCTAATTTTAATCATATTATGATCTTTCAATATAAGGATTTATACACAAATTATTTGGATATAAATACATAATATTACAATCGTCTCCTTAATTTATCATTTAGCTACTACCGATTCCATCATATTCAAATGTACATTACTCTATATCAATTTATTTAGAATATTCAGGGTATTCAATTGTGCTTTAGCAAGCGTTTTCTAAGAAATCGCAACCTTTTCCTTTTCCCCATAATATATTATTTGCCATATTTTCATTTACTTCAGGATAAAAGCCTGTGTCTTTCAAAAGAGCAATTGTAAATACAGAAAGAACACTATTAGATACTTCGTTTCCAGTCATAATTTCATTATGAATTACAGTATTTTCCCAGTGATAACTATAAAAACCTGTAGTATCCTAATTTTCAAGTTACATTCCTTCAGCTGTAGGACAATTATAATATTTTCTAGTTACTTCTGCTACATTTTTAGAAATTAAAATAGAAGTTTATCTTCCTCTGTAAATTTTTGTTTTTAACAATTTATCTTTATAGTTAGTTCCATAAGGTTTTCCAGTATCAGGATCTATCCAATATTTCATTGCGTAAACTGAGAAACCGAGTATATGAAAAATTTCATGAATAGTTGTTTCCAAATCTCTCTTAAATATTATCGGATTATTAATTTTACTCAAATTGTATATATTAAATTAAATTCTTCCGAAAATAGGTCTGGTGAATCCTCCATCACCAACTGCACAATAAATTGCATTTGCAATTTAATTATCAGCTTAATTATTAAAAATAATGTATATGTGTAAATCTGAATTAGGAATCCCTATTGTTTAATCATTTTAAGGAATTTAAGCCCCAAAACAGTTTTTAGAAAACCCTTACGGGAAAATGTTATTTCCTATTAATGGGTATACTTTCAAAAGTCTTTAGAAATAAAGCTTGGATGCTTCGATAATATTTATTAAGTAGTCTTTTTATTATTCTGTTATATCTGAACCTGCTTATTTTATAATGGTATAATCTGTAGTTATTCTTATAGGTTATGCTTTTATACCTGTTTAAAGAATACGTTAATTATAATTTTATTTTTCCATATTTTAGTAAGTTTCATACATTTTTTCATAGTGATCTTGTATTTACTTACTTTTATGACTACATTTACGGTGTGAATGGATAAATTTAGCTAATATTAAGATACAAATATATATTAATTTTTTAAACATTATTTTTTATTTATATTATATTAAATAATAAATATAATTTTTATTTAATTGAATATTATACTTCTTTTTTTTATAATTATTATAAAAGATATTTTTTTTGAGGATGTTTTATAGTTTAAAAATAAATATTTATAATTTAAATTTTAAACTATTATATTATCTTTTTAATTAATAAAATTTTATATAGAAATATTTTAAATAAATATTTATTTAAAATATTTTTTAAGAAGATAATAATATAAACAAAAATAATTTATACATATTATATGAATAATATCTTATAAATATAAATAATTCATAATATATTATTTATATATTATTGTTTATTAATATTTTATTATTTTAAATATATATATTTATATTTATAAATATAGATATATAAATATTTATATATATATTTATATTTCTAATTGTTAATTAATATCATTATAGAATTTTATTTAAATAAATATAATAATATTTAATAGTATTTTTATGAATCAAATATAAATTTTATTTAATAATTTACTTTAAAATATTTTTTTTAATTATTAAATAAATTTATTATTTTTAATTTTAACATTTTAAAAATTAATTTATTTCTAAAATAATTTTATTATATTTAATTTTATTTTTATTTTAAAAAATTAAAATTTTATTTTATACATTATATAATTTGTCTATATATAAAATTTTTAAAATATCTTTTATATAATAATTTTATTATTCTAAAAATATTATGTTTTCTAATGTTCTAAGACTTTCTTTTTTTTATATTTAATTTTTATTTTTTAGTTATATTTATTTTTAGTAAAATAAATTTAAATATTAATATATAATTTTTTATAAACTTAAGATATAAATATTTTATAATCAAAACATGAATCATTTTTTATGAATATAATATATTTATTTTTTTATATGAATAAAAAAATTAAATGTTAAATTTAAAATAATATTATTTTAATTTTTAATATATATTTGATATATTTTTTTTATTTAATTATAAAATTTTAAAGTATAAATTTTTTTTTTATTTATATTATATTAAATAATAAATATAATTTTATTTAATTGAATATTATACTTCTTTTTTTATAATTATTAAAATTATATATATTTAAAAAATATTTATTAATTTAATAATGAAAATGAAATTTTATAATTTTAAATTATAATATTATTATATATATTATATTATAAAATATTTTTTAAAATTTAGTCTTTTAAAATATTATTTTAAGAAAAAAAAATTATAAAACAAAAATGATTTATAGATATTATATAAAATAAACATAAAAAAATAATATATATAATTTATAATATTGTATATATGCTATTATTTATTTATATATTATAAATAAATATATATATATTTTTTTAATATTTACTTTGTAAATTTTTATTTAAATAATATAAAATGATATATATTATTTTAATGAATTAAATATAAATTATATATTAAAATTTACAATAATTTTATATATATATTTATAAAATATTTAGTCTTTTATATATTTAAATAAATTTATTATTTTTAATTTTAATTTTTTATAAATTAATTATTTTTATTTTTTAAAAAAGTTATTTTATTTTTAATTTTATTAAAAAAAATTATAAATATTTGTATTTTTTTTTAGATTTTATAATTTTGGCCATTTAAAAAAATAAAAAATAAATATTTATTTATAATAATTTTATTATTCTAAAAATATTATATTTTCTAATGTTCTAAGATATCTTTTTTTCATATTTAATTTTTTTTTTTTATATTTATCTTTAGCAAAAAAGATAATTTTTATGTTTTCAAAAATTTAAGATATATATTTTAATAATCAAAAGATGAATCATTTTAAATGAATATAAAATATTTTTATTTTATAAAATAAATAAAAAAATTAAATGTTAAATAAAATTCTTTTTAATTATTTATTATATATTTGATATATTTTTTTTTATTTAATTTAAAAAATTTTAAAATATAAAAAAAGTTTAAAAAAAATAAAAATAATAAAAATAAAATTTATAAAAAATAATTATAAATATTATTTGCATCCTATTAATATTATATTATATTATTAAACAATTAAACTTTAATATAATTAATATTTATAATTAAAATTAATATAGTTATGTAAAAAATTATATTAATAAAATATATATATATATATAATAATTAATTTAAAATAATTATTTAAAATTACACAAATAAAATTTATATATATTAAAATATTTATTTCATATTTTTTGTCCTAATAATAGCAATGATATTAAATTAAACAAATAATAAAGAAAAAAATATTTAATAGCTATTCTATAATTAATCATCCTTGAGCCTAAAGTAAATATTTATAGGACTTTATTAATTCGCATTTATTTTAAGACTTATTTAATAAATATACACTAATAAATTAACTGCAACTACTCTCCATACATTTTTTATAATTACTCTATTTATTAATACAATTAATACTTAAGGTAATTTCATTATTGTTCAAATCATCATAAAACATCTTAAAATATTAAACATTCGCCAGGTTTCCAGATTATGAAAATATATCTATACCCAATTTCAAGAAAAATTATTATTTTTATCTTTAGAAGTTATTTCTATTTTTTAGACATATTAGAATAGAATCTGGTCTTATATTTGGTATAAATACTTTCAGTACATATTTAAAAATAAATTAACTTACTTCTATAATTTATTCATATTTTGTTTCTATTTTAGTCTAAATTTTTATAAAGCCAACTTTACAACTTATTTAATATTTATTATTTTTTGCATTCATAATTTAAATCAATTCTAGTATATAAATCTATAGAAGATATTTTTAGCAACATTTTTGATAATAATTTTATAAATATTTTGTATATTAAATTTAGGCATTCATAATTACATGTATTTTAAGTATTTATATACCAAATTTTATTATAGAATAGAATTTATCTATATATCTTATATTAGTATTATAATTACAATAATTTATAATGCTAATAATTTTTTCTTATATTTTAAAGAATTAAATTATAGTTATATATAGATTATTTTCATATAAATTTTCTGTATTTATTTATATTTTTATTAATTAAATTGGAATTTATAATTTATATAATATTTATTTTTTAAATTAATATTTTGTTTATAAAAAATTCAAATAAATTATTATTTATTATATATAATTTTTTGTATAATATATGTTAACAATAATTTATATGAATATATTTTAAAAATAAATTATTTACAAATATATTTCAAGTTCTAAATTAAAAAAATATAATTATTAATTTTTAAAATTAATCTTATAAATATGTAATAATTTTTTGTATTATTAGCCCCTATTTATTTTTTAACTTATCCTCTATTTTATTTTATAAATAAAAATTATTTTCTTGTTTTTTACATATTTTTTGTTTTTATATTCTTTTTATTTTAATTAGTCATCAGCAATTCTTTTTATTAAGCAGCAGGCAGTTATTAATTTTATATATTCAAAAATCAATAAATATAAGTTTTTTTTAAAATTTTATTCATTTTTAAATTTTTTATTGTTTCATTTATCCTTTTTTTAAGAAAACTAGACGTAATTCTTTCTTTTAATTAATTTTTTTCTATTAAGAGATAAATTAGAAATCTAAAAAAAATATCTTATTCTCCTTTATATTATTTTTCCTCATCTTTTTTCTTTCTTTCTCTTCATTTTTCTTCACTCAGTTCTTACTTTTTTAATTTATTTTTCTCTTAAGGCTGCTTTTTTATACCTCTTAATCTTTCAAATATGTAATCTAAAGCATATTTATAAGTATTACTCTCCTCAGCTGGAGATTCTATAATTTTTTGATTTTTCCCTTCTGACACCTTCATCATTAAATTTAAGTTTATCCACTTATCTTTCGTCTTAATGTTCTTTTTACTTCTTTACCTCTTCCAATATCGTAAAACTTAAATTATTTATCTTGTTTATTTTATACTTTAGCTTAGGCTTTTATTATAATTCTGTTCCTTTCCATTTCAGTAAATTTTTCTCATCCAATGTATTAAATACACTATTATTTATTTAATATTCTAAATTTTCTCTTTTATTTTTCTTTTATCTCTTATTTTTTGCATATATTTTCTCTATTCTTCTTATTTTTTTATTTGTTCAAAAATTATTTATCCATTTTTTTTTTTTTCAGATATTTGGGTTTAAATAATTTTCTAATTATCAAATAGCTTAAAAATTGCATATTATCTAAAAGAGGTTCTTAAATACTTTTAATCAGATAATCTTTCATAAACATATATTATTATATTAATAAATAATTTACACTAATTTATCATTTAAAACTATTTTATATACTAAATCAAATTTTTTTAGATGTTTTTATGTATATCAAATATAATAATATTAATGAAAATATATTAATATAAGATAAAGTAATCTTATTATATGTAAAAAAAAAAAAAATGTAAAATATATATAAAATTTAAATTAATGATAAATTAAGACTAATTCAATAAATAAAAAAAATATATATATATAATAAAATTAAAGTATAAATTTTAAAAAAAAACATATATAAAAAAATAATTCTTTTAAAGAAAAAAATAAATTATATAAAAAATTATATTAAAAAAATATTAAATTGATAAATAATAAATATATATAACTAAAAAAAAGTAAAATTTATACATATTATAAAAAAGATATATAAATATATAAAAAAATAAATATATAAATATATATATATATAAATATATAAATTTATATATATTTATTAATTAATTTAATAAATAATTTTTTAATTTTATTTTTTCTATTAATTAATTTCATTTGTTTTTTTTTATAATTTTTTTAACGTTTTATATAATCATAATAAACAATCATAAATGCTTTTTTATTTAAATAAATTTAATTTTCAATTTTTTTTTTTTTATAATATTTATGTCGATTCTTAATTATTTTTATTTTATTTATAAATACATATATTTATATATAATTAATAATTTTTATATTTTTTTATTTTTTCATTTATTATTTGTATTATATTTTTTGATCTTCTACTATATATTTTTTAATAATTTTTTTTTTTTTTTTAATTTTGAATTAAAATTTACTTAATTTACTAAATTATTATATTTTGAATTTAAATTTAATATTTTATTAAATCATTATCATTTAACATAGTTATTAAATATTTATTTTTATTTTCTGAAATTTTTATATAATATATACTTTATTTAATATTAATTTATTTATTATTAATATAGTAAATTATTAATTTAACACAAAATCTTATAAATTTTTATAAAGACAAATAATATTAATTTTTTTTCTAATATATAAATAATCTTTATTATTTAAAATAAATAAATATGGATTTATTTATTTTAGCTTTATATATAGGACATTTTACCATAAACTCTGCAAACTCAGCAATTGCTCCATTTTTCCCCCAAAGAGCTATACAATACGGCATATCTGAATCCTTAATAGGAGTAATATTCGCCATACATCCCTTTGGAAATTTCATATGTACAATAATACTTGGAAAAAATTTATAAATAGGCCATAATCGTAAAAAATTTACATTATTAGGTATATTACTAACCGGAATAGGAATTTTAATTTTTGCGTTTGTATTTTAAATTGAAGATTATTATTTATTTTTATTTACAACTTTATTTTCTAGAATAATATTAGGAATCGTAAAAAAAAAAAAAATCGTAAAAAAAAAAAAAAAAAGGGTTAATCATTATTCTGTACTCCCGCATTCGCATACATACCCATAGTATACAAAGACAATTTTGAACAAATATTCGCCTATATGGAAAGTGCTGGTGCAATCGGTTCAATGATGGGTCCTATTTTAGGCAGTTTATTATTAAAAATGTACGGTTACAGTACTCCGTTTGTTTTTTTTTTCATCATATGTATAACTCTGACTCCTTTATTAAATATATTAATCCCTGACATAAAACCAGATAATTAATTATTATAAAATGAATAAGAAAATGTCGAAGAAAATGACGAAGAATATTAAATAAATTATACCAAATTATTCAAAAGTAAATACCTTTTAATGAATTATATAATAATATTTTTACCTACATGTGGTTTATTATACTTAGATCCTACTATGGGTATATATTTTTCTCAAAACTACTCCCTAGACGATTTTTAAATAGGAATATTATTTACGATTAATACACTAATATATATATTATTTACACCTTATGGTGCTTAATAGATTAAAAAATATTCAAAATATGAGTCTTTATTATTATCAGGGTCTATAATAATGGGTATAAGCTTCATTTTTTTAGGTCCTGATCCATACACTGGTTTTGCAAAAAATATGTATTGTGTAATTTTCGCTAATATTTCTATAGGAATTGCTTGTATCCTTATTTATATTCCTGCTTTGCCACAATTTTATAAAATTATTAAATTCTAATACCCATAAGATAATGATACTATGATTGGGGACATCTCCAGTGCCTTATTTAATACTAGTTATGCTTTAGGAGAGTTCGCAGGACCTCTTCTAGGTGGTTTTTTTGCTGATTATTTATCATTTCCAAGAGCTTCAAGTCTTTTTGGAATTGTGATGTTATTTTTTGCTGCTTTTTATTATAAAAATGCTATGAAAGGGGACGATGTGCATTATGATTCGGAATAAAATATTTCTTTGGAATAAAAATCTATTATTTATGAATAATAAATGCATTTAATAGACCATATAAGTTTTAGGACTATTAAAATTAAGTCTAATTAGAAAACTATGTATACACCAATTGTGGAAAGTAAGAAAAAATACGTTCCGAAATATTATACACCAATATTGGATAGTAAAGGAGGTGAAAATAAAGAGTTTAAATCCGAATTTATTATTATTACTAAGAAAAAAGGAAAAAAATAAAAAAACTAAAATTAAGAACTATAGAATTTTTAAGACTCCATTTAAAATAAAGACTCCGTTTAATAAGAAGACTTATCGATTTTTAATAATAATTAAAAAAATTATATAGATAATAAGTAATTTAATATATAAGAAAGTAATAATAATTAAGAATAACTTAATAAATAAAAAAACATATTATGAATAAAATACTATTTTATTTTTCTGTATTTATATTTTTTTTTTATTAATATATATATATATGATATTTATTAATAGAATTTTTTCATTTATAAATATTCTTTATCGAAAAAATTCATACAATTTAATTATTTATTTCTTCTTAAACTTCCTTTTTAATTTGTTCATAAATTTTTTTTGAAACCAAAACAATAATTAAAATAAGAATTATACTAACTAAAAGCATTACACTTTCGAAAACAAAAAGTAGTTTATTTTAAGGAAATTGCGAGTTTTTGTAAATTTCGGAAAACGAATTTAACTATGCTCCTGATAAAACTGCGATTCCTGAATAAAAAGTGCCCCATAAAAAAGCAGGGATTAAAAATTCTTATATGCTTAAATTAATAATCGGAGATCCAAAATTAATAATAAATAAAGGGGTTAATAATGAGCATCTTAATATATTTGATATTGTATAAGGATATTTATTTACAGCTCTCTATATTATAATAAAATGCTCATTATCCTATAAAAATTATATCAAAAATTATTTAAGTAAATATTTAGATACTATAAAGCATAATATTTCACCCAATATTTTAGAAATAACAGCAAAAAACAAATTTGTAGGAAAAATAAAAGTAAATCCTAAACATAGTTCGAAAATAACATAAGGAAAACTTAAAAATATTAATAAAATTCCATATAAAATTATCTCTATAGACTTTGCTAAAGTAAGAATTTTCATATTTTCAAAAAAACTTATTACTTTTAGTTTTACTGATGTATTGAACATAAAAAATAAAAAAGCACCTATTATTATTAAAAAAGGAATTATTGTTATAAAATATGAGAACCATTTAAATGCATTTTTATAATTAGATTCTTGATTAGATTATTAGAGTTTTTTGGTATTTTATTACATCTTTTTATTTATTTTTTTATATTTAATTTATATAATTTTTCACATAATTATTTAATTTTGTCATATTATTAATTTTATATTATTTATTATTTATTTATTAAATAAATATTAATAATTTTACTTTTAATAAATATAATTTAATTTTATATTTTAAACCAAATTTATATTTAAGCTAAAATTAACATTAAATAAAATATTTTGATTATTATTGATTAGTTATAATATTTATATCTTAATTTTAAATAAATAAATTTATTTTTTGATAAATATATTAATCATATATTTAATAAATTAAGTACAAATTATTTTATTATTGTCTAATTAATAAAAAAATACAAATTTTACTAAAAATATTTTTATATAAAGTCTTATTTAAATGAATATATAAGAAAAAATACTTATTAAATTTAAATGATAGTTAATAAAATTATAATTTTGTGATATTTTTTTCTTTGTATATTTATAAATAAAAAATATAATTTTATATTTATAAATAAACTTATTAATATTATTAAAAATTATTATTAAATATTAAGATTATATTATTAATTTTTATTTTAATCTAATTATTTTTATAATATATTTTTTTAACAATTTGAAAATTAATGTTTAGATTGTATGATTTTATTATCATTTTTATTTTTAAAATTTTTGTTAATTTATAAAACTTTTAATTAATTTAATTACGATATAATATCTTTATTATTCATTTTTTATCATTAAAAATTTAGTTAGATTTTTAGTTTAAATATTTATAAGAAAATATAAAAACACTAATTATTTATATTAGTAAATATAATATTTTAAGAAAAAGTTTTATATAAAATAAATAATAATTATATGTATAATATAATTAATATATAAAATAAAATATAATATAAAATTATAGAAAATCATAAAGCTGTATTTGTTATGAATAATAAAATTAAATTAAATAAGAAAAATTAAAATAAAAAAAATCTAAAAATGTTATTAAAATATCTTAAAAAATTTAATTTTAATTAAAATATTCTAATATAATTTTAAACTATTAATTTTTTTTTTTTAATATAAGAAATTTTAATATTAATTATATATCTCTAAAATGTATTAAAATATTATGCAATATAGTTTTTTTTAAAAAATTAATCTACAAATATAAAATATTAATTTTCATTAATAAATATTAAAGTTAATATATTTATATATAATAATGAATAACTTAAATATTTATATTCGAAAATGGTTTGAAATTCTATTTTTAAAATCTAAATAAATCAAAAGATCGTTATTCATAATAATTATGAATACATTAAAATTATAATTATTATTATTTTTAAATTTTAAATTATTAATTAAAATATAAATTTTTATATTCAAAAAATTTTTAAAATTTAAATTATTATTATATTAAAATTTTCATTAATAACAAAAAAAAAATGATTATTTAATGAAACAATATATCTTACCTTTTAATAAAATAATTATTTATTATTATTATTTTAAAAATATTAACTTAAAAAATAAAAGAAATTAGTTAAAGCAATAAATTATTAAAATAAATATTATAAAAAAAAATTGAGAGAAAGAGGGAAGTATTAATTTTAATTTTCTTCATAAAAAATACTAATCACATTATAAATCTAAAAAAAAAATATATACATAAAAATAAAATATAAATAATACTACATTTAAAATATAAAAATAATTAATAATATAAAATAATATAAATTTATTTTTATACTTAATTTTCTAAAAATGATAATTTTTTTTTTTTTTCTTATTCTAATATTTAAAAAATAGTAAATCAAATAAAAAAAAAAAAAAAAAATTATACACATTTGCAAATATTTATTTTTTAAAGTAAAAAAAAAAAAAACAAGAAAAAAATAAAATAAAAACAAAACAAAACAATTTTTTTTTTTTTTTTTTTAAATGATAAATATTCTAGATATGTAATAAAGTAAGTTAATAAATATTATATGTGAAGAAATGCAAACAAAATAATAATATATATTTAATATAGACGCATCATAGCCCTAAAATAATAATATATAAAAAACCTTATATAATTTAATCTAAGAAAATTAAATCTTAAATGTATTTTTAAATAATTCAGAAATATTTTACAATGGAAACTATTAAGGCAAATTTCCATCATATGAACTAAAGCAAAAAAATCTATAAATAAATTTATCTCAAATAGAATAAATAATATTATAATTTGCAAAGCAAAACCAAATATCATCTATTTCTAATTTCGATAAATATAATATTTTTAAATAAAGTTATTTATTATATGAGTCTAATTTTAATTTAAAATCAAAAGAAATCCTAGAACAATTATAAATACCTAAAATAAATAAAATCAATAGAAACATTATCATTCAATCTTCTCAAAATCAATAGGAATTAAAAGAAATTAATAATGAAAATCTAATAAATATATAAAAATCTCTTAATATTTCATCCGATAGCTCATTTATATCTAAAAAATATGATCTTTTAAATTAAAATAATAATAATTATTGCTTTAATAATGAGCAGAATAGCTTAAATAATTATCTTCTTTAAAATATCAATAAATAGGCATTATTTTCTACGATAGATTAAAATTAATTAAAATTATAATCGAACTCATTTTCATTAAAATAGAAATAGAAAAGAATATATGGAAAAACATTAAATAAAATTGGTAAAAATTATTGTGAAGAAACAAAGAATTTATTCAGTACAACAATTTCAAAATTAATATAATATTTAAGAGATCATGGAGTTATTCTAAATGAAAATCAAGAAAAAATAAATTCTTTGACTTTATTTAAATAATATCTAGTTGATATTAACGAAGATTAAGAACTTCTTTAAAAAGTATAAAATATAAGCTAGAAATTTTTCTAATATTAGTTTATGATTAACAATTTAAATCATAAAAATATATAAACATGTTTTATTAATATTAAATATAGAGGAGATTTTTAAGTTTTTATTAATAATTATGAAAAATGTAATAGCATTAAATAAATTCATTAATATATAAATAAATGATAAATATATCACACACACACAAAAAATATATTTATTTTATTATTTTCTTTACAAAATATATAAAAAAATATATATATATATATATAATATTATTTTTTCTTTATATATATTTATATATTAGTTATTATTTATAATTTATTAAAAGAATTTTTTCATTTTTTTTTTCATTTAATACTTTTATGATAGCTATTATATTATTTTTTAATTATAGCAAAATTTTATTAATAATAAGATTTGTATTTTTTTTATATTATTATTATTATTCTCTACATGTTCTTACTATTCTATTATTTATATTATTTTTTTTCTAATTATTATCTAAATTAAATCTTAATTAATCTTAATTAATCTAATTACCTTTTCTAATGATGAATTAATTTAAAGTTTAATTAAATCTATAATTGAAATTATCAATTAAATTTTAAAATTAAACATTTTTAAAATCTTAAAGCAAATCATTTTTCATAGAAAATTAAGATGAACTTTTTATTTTAAATAAACATTAACTATTTTATTTTTTTTATTTATCACTCAACACATGTACCTTTTAATTATTATTTTAACGAAAAATATCATCTAATTAACCAGATTAACATAACTTTATATGACTATTATTAATATTTTTTATATTAATTTTATTTTCTAATAAATCATATTTCGGATTTTTTTAATTTATTCGCTTTAATAATATTATTTTCTTTTTTTTATGAACAAATATTTTATTTGTTTTATATTTAAATAGCCTATTTTTTTATATAAATTTCGCAATTTTATTAAAATTCATTGCTTTTTTTATTAACTAAAACAGGATTATTTTATTCTTTCATATACTAATTTCTGGTAGTTGATTATTATTCATATTATTCTTTTAATTAATTAATTCTATTTTTTGTTTAAAATGTTTGACTTTTTTTACATGTGATTGTTGATGGTATTTCTTATTATATTGACATTTTTTTTAAAAAAATTATGTGTTATTTTATTATAGCACTTGGAAATATTTAATTTATAAAATTTAGTTTTTTCCTATTTATCCTGTTTGAGTACAATAACAACTTCTTCTTCGAAAAAGATCCTTTTTTTATTTTTATATTTCATAAAGACTTTTTTTCAATCTTTCTGTAGGACTTGTTTATTCTTTTTTTTATATATATATATTATATTTATTTACATTTTTTTATTTTACTTTTAATAATATAGTAATTTATAGGATTCGCATTTTAGGATAAAAAATATTATTCTTTATATTATTTAATTGAAAGGGAATTTTATGTTTAATATTTTTAAAAATTTTTTGTTCTCTTTTCTTATTTCGATCTACTATTATATTTATTTTAATATCTCTAATTTATGATAAAATTATTTTTTGTATGTTATATTTGTTTTTTTTTTTTACAATTAAATTTATAACTAAATTACTATTGCTAAGTTTATATTTATTAATTCTAAAAGTTTCTATTTTAAATTAAAAATTATTGAATTTATTATTACATTTTTGAGTATTAATTTTATAATATTTTTTTTATTTTATTTTTAATTTAGTCGCTTATTATTATTTTTAAATATATCAATTTTTTATTAATAAATAATTTAATATTAATTTTAAATCTTTAATTTAATTCAAAAAATAATTAATGATTATTTAATTAAATGATTAAAAATATTTTAATAAAATATTATATATAAAGATTTTCAAGTATATGATTAAAACTTAAAATTATTATATAAAATTGTCTTTATATAATAATCATATAATTGTTAATAAATCAAATTTATGTAATATAAATATATTTTATAAATTATGTAATTATTTTAAATATTTATTAAACTTTTTGAATATTATATTTATAATTATAAATTTGTTAAAATATATAATTTAAAATAATAAATATATGTTTTTATATAAATATATAAAAAATTAAAACCAAATATTAATTAAATAAAAAATAATTTTAATATAAAAAATATATTTTATATAATTATAAAAAGATTTTTTACTTTTATAACTTAATTAGTATTTTTAAACAAAATGCAAAATAAAAAATATTTTATTCTTAATATTCTAATAATTACAAGAGTTTGTCTATATTAAAAATTTTAATATTGTAAATAATAAATTATAATTTATATATATATTTTTAAAATAATAAATATAAAACAATTATAATTTAATAAAAAAAACAAAAATTTAAAGTTATAATCTAAGAAAAATATATTATTATATAAATTAATGTATATTAAATATAAATATTATTAAAATTATTACTTATATTAATTAAAAAATAAATTACATTTTTATTTAATATATTTATTACAAATTTGGTGGAAAAAGTAAATTTAATTTTCTTTATAAATGTTATAGTAAAATATTATAATTTTTGTTTATAATTTAAATTTAATTTGAGTATTATATATATATTTAAATTGTATATAAATAGGTTAATAAAAGTAGAAATTTTTAGAATAAATATATTTATAAAATAAATAAGATTAAATATATTATAACAAAATATTATAATTATTAATAATAATATTATATATATTTTTAACTAATTGTTATTTTATACATATAAATATTATTTTATGTTTTAAAAAATATAATTATTTTATTACATTATATTTTTTATATTAAAATAAAAAAATACTATGAAATTTAATAAAATTAGATAACATTATTAATGAATTCAGAAAATATAAAATGTTAAGAAAAAAATGTTAATTTTTTAGATTTAATAATATAATAATATAAATAAATATATGAAATTTAAAAAAATGTAAAATGTATTATATATATAAAATATATATATATATATATATATATATATTTTTATATATATATATATATTATTTTTTTTTTTAATTTTTTTTTAATATATTTAATTTATTATCTTTTAATTATTCATTTATAAATTACACATATTTTTTTATTATTATTATTTTTAATTATCCTCATATTTTTATTATATTATTATTTTCTTAAAATATTTTCAATAATTTTTAATATTTATTACATCAATTTTTTAATAAATAAAATTAAATGAATATAGATAAAACTCATTGTTTGTAAAAATAAAGATAATAAAAAATATTTAAAATTTTGTTTTTACTATTATCCATTATTTTTTGGGCTATATTAATAATATATGCTATAATAAATATATTCAGTTATTAAATTTAATCATTTATATATATCAATTAAAAAAAAAAAATCTTAAACATATAAAAGTTGTTTGGACTACAAATGAAATCAATGGTTCTGAAACAATAGACACGATTTATTATGCACATGATACATCGGATTTAGAATGGACAAATATAACTAATTATATTTATGTTATAGTTTTAATAATTCTTATATTTTTAAGTAAAAAATATTTTAATAATCAATTTTTAATATATATTATATAGTTTTATATATTTAATTTTTATTTAAAAAAAAATATATATTATAAAAATATTGAGTTACATCAAGAAAAATAAATGAATTAAATACTTTATGTATAATTTATATTACTTTTGGATTTTGTTTTGGTTTTCTTATATTTAGAATGAAATTTATTTATACATTCCTAATTGCTATAATAAATTATATTATGACACAATTAACTATAAAATACAAAAATTTATTTTTTCCAATTATGTAAATATATTTATAAATTTTTAAATATTTTTTTATATATAAGGATAATATTAAATATGTTCTTTATAAATTTCATATATATATTAAATGGTTTACCATTTAATTTTATAACACAAGAAATATTTTTTTTCGATTTAAAATCAGTATATATATGGCACATAGTAGTATATTATACAATATTAAGATCCTTAAGCTTTAGTTTTGATTTTTTTTTTAATTATTATAAACTTTATTAAATAAATTTACAAAAGCATTTAAGTCTTTGCAAAGAATGTACTTATATATAAAAATGTTAAAATTTAAGAATAAATTAACTTTAAGAAATAAATGATTATAATATTAAATTTTATTTAACTTATTTATTTTATATTCCTCTATTTTATAGGGGACCTATAATTACATATAATGATTTTGTTAATTAAAGAAAAAATACTAAGACATTTATTAACTAAAAAAATCTATTTAGAGAATTTCTAAAATTAATATTATATTACTTTTTAGTTGAATTAATTAATATTTCTATATATCCAACTGCCTTTATTCTTCATGAATAAAATTTATATATATGGAAAAGAAAGCTCTTTGGTTTTGAAATTTTAGTGATTTTAATCTCTTATATATGTTATAAATGGACAAAATTAGTTTTTTATTGGAAACTTGGCACCTTTGTCTCACTATTAGATAATATAAAAACAACTGATAACGTAGGAAAATGTATTTTTTCATGTATAAGTTTATCTGAAATTATATAAAATTACGAAAAAAGTTATTATTAATGGATCCTAAGGTATGTTTATATTCCTTTAGGGGGAAGAAAAACTTAATTTATTAATATTTTTCTAATTATGTCGATTTATATTATAATTAATGAAATGACAAATAAAACATTTTATTGGTCTTTAATTGTATCTATAATTTTTTGTATTGAATAAATTATAAGAAAAAAATTTACTTAAAAAAATGTATTTATAATAAATATAAATAATATATATAAATATATATATATATATATATATATATATATATTTATATATATATATATTATTCTAAGTATTTATAAAAATTTATATTTATAAATAATTTTTAAGGTAAATAATTTTGTTATTGGCATTTTTTGTTCGCTTTAATTGAGTTCATTCTTGTTTATAACTGTTTGGGCTTTTATTCCTAATTCTAATGTTTTAAAAATTTCTTTGGAAAGATTTAAAGTTAGCATATTGAAAAGTAAAATATTATATAAATTAGTTTTTATTTTTTTATTTATTTTTCTTAAAAGTTATTTTAGCTTCTTTTTGTGTGTTTTTTGGTATTTTTTTTTAAGTTATGTTTTAAATTTATAGAAGATAAGATTTTAGTTATTTAAAAATATAAGAAAATAATAACAATATAGAAGATAATCAAAAAAATATTGTTTAACTTAATAATAATATTAAAGTTATATGAAATAAAAAAATTAAATTAATATCAAATAATATTATTATATTTTTTTTTAAAAATAATAATTAACTATATATCTATATTAGAAATATACCAATCAAAGTTTATTAGTGTCCTTATTATTTAAAATTTTATTAATGTCTAATTATATATTACTCTTAAATTATTAATCAGAAAGTAGTATATTATTGTCTGAAACCTTATTTCTATTTCTTTATTATTAATAATTATATCCTTGACCATTAATAATATTTTAAATAAGTTAATCTTATTCAATATTATATCCTATTTTTTTCTCCTAACTTTCTTTTTCTTTCTATTCTTTTAAAATCCTACTTACTAAATTATCGATTTCATTATTATTTTTTTATTATTGACCACAAACATTTTAACCTGAATGAAATTCTTATAATTTAATATTGTTATTTTCCTATTATTAATTATTGTATTAAAAATAGTCAGGACTTTATGTAAACATATAATTATTATTATTATTATTATTGATATTTTTAAATTTAATATAGTCAATTTAATCAATATAATTTTAATTTTTAGGTTATTTTTTACTATCTTCAAACGATATTTTACTATTTTCTTCATCTTAATTATTATTTAATAATAGTTTAGATTAATAATTTATAATTTTATCTTTTTCATCATTTTTATTATTACTTTTTTTAGAATAAATTGAATAATCTCTAATTGAATCTTAAATTTAGTCTTTTTTTAAAAAAAATGTCGAATGTTATTTATCAGAATTTTCCATATTTTTATTGCCTTTTAGAAATTCACAAATCTCACTTTTTATTAAATTTAAAAATTATATTCTTTTTTCTTCAAAAGATTTTTTCATACTTTTTATATTAGATATTTCGTTTAAATTATTTAATAACTTTATTTAACTTATTTATATTCTTTTTAATGGTGAATCTATCTCCTCTGTATTAAAAATAGGATAATCAGTCAAATTCTCCATTTTGATACTTGTTTGATAATTATATTGGATATTTTTTTCTTTTGCAATATTTATTTTATTCACATAACTTTATATTTAGGATTAAGTAATGTCCTTTTAATCTAGTTTTTGTTTAAATTAGTTCCATTCTTTTTATATTATATCTTTTGGTTCGATTATTACATCTAAAATTTTCTCGAAAAAAGTTTTAAATGATTGAATTAATATAATAAAATCAGACATTATTTTTATTTTTGTTAAAATATTTTTTTTTTTATAAATAATTAATAAATGAATATTTTTGTTAGAAAAACTATTTATATTTTTTTATTTATAAAAAAAAAAAAAGGAAGATTCTATTTTTTAATTAAAAAATAAAAAATGATTTTAAAAATACAAATATTAGTTATTTATTTCATTTTGGATTATATTTAATTTTATGTTTAAATATTTTTTTAATTATATAAGAACCATAATTATTATAATTTTTATTTATAGGAGGTAACTTTTAAATATTATTATTTATATTAGATTAATTATTTTTTTAAGGTTTTATTACTTGACAATTTATTTAAATAGACTAACTTCTTTTTTATTAATATTCATTATCCATGTTTAAATTTATAATTTCAAAATTTTCGATATTATCATCTTTTTTTTAAAAAAAATAAATAAATAAATAAAATAATATATATAAAAATATATTTACATATATATAATTACTTTTTTAAAAATCATTTTATTTTTATTTAATATAAATAGAATTATTATAATTTTAGATATTTAAGTTATTTTTTTTAACCAATTCTACTTTTATTTTATTTTGTTAAGAATTTTACAAACTAACATTATTTTATTTTTATTATATTTTTTATAAAAAACATTTATCTATAATAATTTTATTATTAATAATATTCTAAAACTAATTAATATTAGATTATTATATTTCCATTGAATAACATCTATTTTCTCTTATATATTATTTCTTTTTTAATAAAAAAGGTTTAAAAACACTAAAAAAATCTTCTAATTTTTAACTTTTTTTATTAATAATATCTTCATCTTTATTCCTTTTTATTAATAAATCTTAAACTTTATTTTAAATAAAATAAAACTATAATATTTATCCACAAAGTGGTCTTTATTAAAAATCTACATTTAAAAGTTTTTAAATAAAGTAACTTAAATTGAAACTATAATGATTAGGAATAGGTTCATAGATACCTTTTTAAATCTAAAATTAATAAAAATATATAATAATATCTATATATATATATATAGTTATAATTACTTTTTTATTTAATTCTTCCATATCATTACCTCTAAAAGGTGGTTTTAAAGCACACATTTCATAAATAATGCATCCTAGACTCCAAATATCACTTTTATAATCATATGGTTAATTATTCCATATTTCTGGTGAGGAATAATATGGTGTACCTGCTTAAGTATATAAAAATCCATTAGATGTAATTTTTTTTGACAGATTAAGGTCTCCTAGCATAATTCTTTAATTATTTTTATGAATAAAAATATTAGCTGGTTTTAAATCTCTATGTAGAATATTTTAATCATGTAGAATTTTCAGTCCAAAGACAATTTAAATTGAATAATTCCAAATAATTTTTTCATCTAAAAATTATTTTTTATTTCTAAATTATTTTATTTTATTTTACAAATCTCCTCCTTCTGCCAATTCCATTAAAATATATAAAAAATCCTCTTTTTTTTCATAAAAAGCCTCTTTATAATTAATAATATTTTAGTGTTAAATTTAAGCCAAAAAACGTACTTCATTTATAACATTTTTCTTTTCTTTTTCTTATAATTTACCTATTTTTACTTTTTTCATTGCATATACTGAATTATCGTTTTTTCTCCTTACTTTATATACATTACTAAATGCTCCAGAGCCTAATTTTTATAAAATATCGAAATCTTATAATATATTGTCATTATTATTAATAAAAAAATTCATATTTTTCTTTTTTTTTTTACTGTTAAAATAATAAAATTTTATTAAAAAATTATTAATCTATACTTTTTTTTTATAAATATATATATATATATATATATATATATATATATATATATATTTTTAGAATTTTTATATTCTTATATTATTTTTATATATACTTAATAGTACTTATTTCATTAAATTTTTTATCCATATTTTATATTTAATCGACATTCATTTCCTGTTTTAAACTCTTTTAATATGCTAATTACAATAAATACCAAATTATAATCTATAATATAAGAATGTCTATAAATACACAAGATATAAGCATATAATTAGGGAATATCAAGTTCAATAATTTATGACTGATAATGGTTTAATAATTTACAAAAAGCTAAATGAATAAATTAAAGACTATAAATTATATTTATTATTACAAAAAAAAACTAAAAAATAAAAATATATATATATATGTTTTTATTTCTTTCAATTATTATTTAAAAAATTAAAAAAAGAGAAATTTTCTTTATTATAAGAAATGTTTTCTAATTAATTTAATTTATTTAATTTTTCTTCATTTTTATAAATATATTCTTCTACATTAAATTTATTATTATTATCTTCATATTTTTTTTTATTTTTTTAGACATATAAATCTCTTTAATCAAATAATTATTCATATTAAAACTTATCTTTTAAATTCTAAAAAAACTCTATATTATCCAATACTTTATCTTAAAAAAAATCCCTCTTTTTCTCTTCTTTCCCATTTTTAAAAAGCTCTTCATCATTTTTATCATCAAATCTTCCTTATAATTTTGAGTTCCCGAAAAAAATATCATTCTTATCTGTCAAAACAAAAGCATTATATAACTCCCTTTACCTAATTTCATCATAAATCTATGTTTTTTTTAATTCGTTTTATAATTAAAGGACTTCATATTCAGCCTAAACTCTTCTCTAATTTGCCATTTACATTTGCATCTTCATACTAAGAATCTGTTCGCCAAAAGAATTAGTTTATTTATACATATCATTTCTCAAAGACATTAATTCATTTTAAATAGACTCCTTTACAGTTTTAGTGATTTCTAGAGGAAGTTCACGAACTAATCTATGTTCTATTTAAATCAAATTATTTTCATTTTTTCCTTTGTTTCTTCTATTATTTCTATCATTATTAAATATTAGATCATCTTATTTTTTTTATAAAAAAGAGTTCTATTATTACTACTATTATAAAAAAGAGTTCTGTTATTACTACTATTATAAAAATTATTATTTCGTGTATTCTTCTTGAATTTTCTACCTTTAATCCATTTCTTGCCTTTCTCTATATATGCCAAAATCTAATAAATTTCTTTCTCGTTAATATTAAAGTTCATTTTATTCTAAGTATATTTTTTTTCGTCAAGTTATTAAGGATGATCTTTTTCAAATGAAATATGATATTATATTTTATTAACATAATTTTCATTCTAATCTATAAAATTTTAAGAACTTTACTTATTATATAAATAATTATATATTTATATTTATATATATATATATATATATATATATTTATATAATATATATATATATATATTCATATATATATTTTTATCATTATAATTTAAAATATATATTTTTATATTATTTATTTATTTTATAATTCAACTTTTTATCTTATATTAAAAAGCTAACTTTCTTTATAAATATTTTAATTTTAATTGTTATTTTTTGTACTTAATGGATTTCCATATTTATCAATTTCTAATTTTTCTTTATTTTATTAATTAATTTACATTTACTTATCTTTTTTTATAATTTCTTGTAATAATTATTCTTTTTTCGGTTCTTTTTGCTAATTTATCATTTCATTATTTTCTAATTTTTTATTTTTTTATTAATATTTATTTTCATCTTTATATTCCTGAAAATTTCCTTATTATTAATTATTATATATAGTCTATTAATTATTCGGTGTTGCTTGTTTATAATTCTAAATTATTTACGGAGTTTTTTAAGAATAATTTTATGCGTTTATATATTGTGTATTTGATTATGTATAATTTGTTTAAGGAATTCTCATTTAAGAAAATTAATTTAAACCCATTTAACCAAATTGAGAAAGTGGATTTTAAGAAGTCATTACTTTTTTAATAATTTTTTTTTTGTTATAAAATAAAATAAAAATTATGCTTTTTTTTACTATGTTAATTATTTTTTTTATTTGAATATTTCAATATTATTTTTATATGAATTTTTTTTTAATATATTAAAATTTTAAGTTTAAATTTTTTTTTAAAAAAAAGAAAATAATTTAATAGTAAAGACACATATTGTAAAAAGTATAAAAAAAAAGACTTTAATATTAAATTATATATATATATATATATAATTAAATTTATTTTTTTCTTATTTTTTATTTAGTTTTAATAATATTTTTTGTTATTTTCAAACTTTTTATACTTTTAATAATCTTTTCTTTTTTAAAATTGTATAATTTACATTTTATTATAATTCCCTTTTTATAAAAAATTAGTTTTTTTTTAAAAAAAAATTGAAATATAAAAAAAAAAACCATAAATTTTCATCATCATTATAATTTTTAAGTTTAAAATATTATTTTCCTTCCTCAATTTTTTCCCCACAAAAAAATGAATCAATACTAATTTTAAAAGCATCATCTAACGAAATAAACAAAAAAATTTAAAATAAAAAAAAAAGACTATAAACAAATATAAATATACCAATCATTCTCGGAATTAACTATTTTAAAAGTAAACTGGACTCTTCAATACATGGATTGGTATTAACTTCAATAAGCCATGGATTTAATTATTAATCTATAATAAAGTCATAACCAAATATCTCAAATTAATTCCCTTTAAAATTATTATTAATACCACTAATTTTATTTTTAACCGCATCAATACTAAAACATATAATTTCTTTTATTTTTCCCAAAATTTCTTTTCTAAAATTAATCCCAGCAACCTATTCCAATTAATCATAAGAAAGTTAATTTCCTTATTCAAATCTTGAGTATCTTTAGTCTGTTTTCTAAACTGCATTATTCGTTAAATGGATAATTAAATCATTTAATTATTAAGTCTAATATTTTTCACTAGAAGTTCTTATATAGCCTTCTTTAAAAATATAAATTTATAAATTATTTTAATTATTATTCTTTTTTTCGTTTTATTTATTATCAACTACCATTACCCAAATTCTAATATCGAATTTCCTTTCTTTTATTAATAATGGTTATTCAATGTATTTCTATATAACGAATTTTTTCTACATGTATTTATCACCGTATTTTTTAAATATATCCAATAAATCCTTAGCAGTGTTAAAAAGTAAAATTCCACTTCCTCGATTAAAATCTGTAGGCTTCAAAATCCAAATGTTTTGACCTTAATAAAGACTCTAATGATACCTGGGTTGACAAAAGCCAATTTTTTATTGTTTTCGGTGTACTTTTGAGGATATATAGATTATTTTTAGTTATAGCTTTACAGTAGAAGTCTTAATTATTCTATATATAACATTTCTTATGAAGGTTATTCTGTTAAATATATTTTTTAATAATGATAAATGTGTTTATATATAAATATATGTAAATATATTTAAATATATATATATATATGTATATTTATTAAAAATTCAATTCGAAAAAATGAATGATGGACTTTGTTTTATTGATATAATGTTTTTTATAAAAATACAGATTAAATAAATAGATATATATATATTTACATGATTTCGATAAAAAGTAGCTTAAAAATTCTTCCATATCATTATAAAAAGTAGGACTATCACTATTTATACAATAAGTTAAAGGAGTAATATCATAGACATACATTTGGTGAAATTTCGAATAGTTTTCGATATTCTTTAAGAGGTTATTTTTTGTTGTTAGTTATTAATGGAATTCAAAATGGTTAACAAAAGTGTTATTTATTTTTTAAAATTTAATTTATTAACTTAAAGATTGCCATTGAAATTATATTTATTGTCCTTGTGTATATTCGGACCAGTTTTTGCGTGTTTACATTACTTTTTATATTATTTAAGAATTATTTCCTTTGCCAATTTTATACTTTTTATTATTTATTTTATTATTATTATTTTTGTTTATATTATTACTTTAAATTAGTTTTTCTTTTATGAGGATTATTATTGTTATATTTTCTGTTGAAATTGATGTTTTTTATTTTAAATTATTTCTTTATCTAAATTTGTAGATGTATATCTATATCCATATAAAGTTTCTAGATTTTTTTTTTTTATATATATAAATATATATATATATATATATATATATTATTGTTCAATTTTTTTTTGTTTACTCCTAAAAGGAAAACTATACTAAATTTTTTATATTTCAAAACTTTTTACTTCTTAACTTTTAATATTTATATTTAAAAAATAAAAATATTATTTTAAAGTTTTTGTTTATTTGTTTTTTATTTACTTTTTATATGATATATTTGTAGAAAATTAATTTAAATATTTAGCATTTTACAATTCTGATAATTTAACTATTTTTCTTTGTTATTTCTTGGTTTAATTTTTATTTTTTTACTATTTTATAGTGATTTTTATAACCTAATTTAAGTAGGTTTAGCTGTTTATGACTTTTATTTTAAAAGCATTTTTTAATTTTTTTAACAAATAAATAATTAATAACTTTTGAATAAAATTTAATAAAAAAAATTGTTTTAATGAAAATAATTTATTTTAATAATAAAAAAAATTAAAATAAAACACATTTATTTTTTTTAATATAAATATAAAGTATTTAATTAATTTTTCTCTTAAGTAATATTTTCTCAAAAAAAATATATATTATTAATTAAAATGCAAAAATAATTAGATAATTTAATATTAAACAAAATAAAATAATATAAAAAATAAAAGATATATAATTATTAAATACACAAAAATAAATAAAAAAATAAAAAAAAATAATAACAATAGTTAATAACTAAATTTAAAATTAAAATAAAAATAAAAATATGTATATATATAAATATATAAATATATAAATATATATAATTATAATTATATTCATATTTATATATATAAATATATATAATATGAATATTCAAAATAATCTATATACTTTTATTTTTATTTTTAAATGTAATTTTTTACTAACAATACATTGATGTCTTTTCTACAAATTAATATGCCATTTCTAAAGTAAAAATTTAATTAAAATATAAAATAAAAAAAAACTTTTATTAAGTGAAATTTCATTTAAATAATATTTTATTATATAGAAAAGATATTTTTTATAAAAAAAATTATTAACAATAATAGGATATTATTAAAAAATAAAATTAATTATTTATTTATAATAAAAAAAGTTAAAGTAAAAGACATTAAAATATAACAATAACAAAATTATCATTTTTTTCGAAATTTATAATATTAACTCAATAAGAGTATAAAATTAACCATTA